>NW_027269063.1:0-10160 GCF_963676685.1 Mytilus edulis
ATTGATAAGTTGGTTAGTTGGTTGGTTGATTGGTTGGTTGGTTGGTTAAACACGTTGGATAGGGTCAATTGAAACACGGAAAAAGAAACAAAGAAGATCTTGGACCCTATATTAAACACATGAGACGGAAACATGATTGATTGATCATGATCATGATTGATTGATTAGTTGATTGATTGATTAATTGATTAGTTGGTTGGTTGATTGGTTAAACACGTTGGATAGGGTCAATTGAAACACGGAAAAAGAAACAAAGAAGATCTTGGACCCTATATTAAACACATGAGACGGAAACATGATTGATTGATCATGATCATGATTGATTGATTGGTTGGTTGGTTGGTTAAACACGTTGGATAGGGTCAATTGAAACACGGAAAAAGAAACAAAGAAGATCTTGGACCCTATATTAAACACATGAGACGGAAACATGATTGATTGATCATGATCATGATTGATTGATTAGTTGATTGATTGATTAATTGATTAGTTGGTTGGTTGATTGGTTAAACACGTTGGATAGGGTCAATTGAAACACGGAAAAAGAAACAAAGAAGATCTTGGACCCTATATTAAACACATGAGACGGAAACATGATTGATTGATCATGATCATGATTGATTGATTGGTTGGTTGGTTGGTTGGTTGGTTAAACACGTTGGATAGGGTCAATTGAAACACGGAAAAAGAAACAAAGAAGATCTTGGACCCTATATTAAACACATGAGACGGAAACATGATTGATTGATCATGATCATGATTGATTGATTGATTGATTGATTGATTGCTTGATTAGTTGGTTGGTTGGTTGGTTGGTTGGTTGGTTGGTTAAACACATTGGATAGGGTCAATTGAAACACGGAAAAAGACACAAAGAAGATCTTGGACCCTATATTAAACACATGAGACGGAAACATGATTGGTTGATCATGATCATGATTGATTGATTGATTGGTTGGTTGGTTGGTTGGTTGGTTGAACCCTATAAGAAACACATGAGACGGAAACATGATTGATTGATTGATCATGATCATTATTGGTTGATTGATCATGATCATGATTGATTGATTGATTGATTGATTGATTGATTGATTGATTGGTTGGTTGGTATGTTGGTTGGTTGGTTGGTTGAAATTCAAACACACATAAAACTGTTTAAATAGTGCCAAAACCACATAATTTGATGACCTTGACCTTTGACCTTGTAACCTTCGTCAAGGTCATTGCTCCACAAGGTCATTGCAAAAGACCCTATGGGTCAAGGACCTTTTGTTTAAGAGTTTTGCCTAAAAATGGCCTTTTAAAAACCATCGATGGGAGTTATGTCCCTTACATGATGGTAAAATCAATATAGTCATAATGTAAAAAAAGTTGCCCCTTGAAGTACCAAGCATTTTTCACTGCTTAATTTTTTTGTATCTATAACCGTTCAAGAGTTATAGGGAAATCAAAGACATATGAAAATCTAAAATATGACCTTGACCTTTGACCTTGACCTTATTTTCTAAGTTAGGAATCAGGGGACTCAAATAAAAACATTCCAGGGTTATACGGTTAACGGTTTATGAGTTAAAAAAACATACCGACAAATTTATTCCGAAAAGATAGATAACTCCTATAAAATTTCTTCGAATCGCTTCGATCCAAATACGCCAAAAATTACTGAGGGTGTAACGAACAATTTTGTAAAATAAATTTGTCATAATCTTTAACGGTTGCGAAGGAGATGCCATAACAAGGAAAACAGTGTTTGGGGAGATAACTCCTACAAAGAAAAGTATTCGTTTACGCAGGGTAAATTTCAAAAGCGCATAAACTGTTCGATATCATATACAAAATATCTAAGCGACATATTGCGAAACAAATGTTTATCGCAAGAACTAAATTAGGCGGAAGAAAAAAAAAAAATAATCAGAAGAAAAACAATAGGTCTTTCCACAGAAAAGTGGAAAGACCTAATAATATGGAAAAAACTGGAGTTGTCGTTCGTTTTACAATGATAGGATAGATAGCACACAACCTACATTCAGTTGTAATTGGAGGGTTAAAAAAAAAGGGGGTGGCGGCAAAAGGGGGTCTCGGGGAGATTTTTTTTTTTTTTATTAACGGAACAGAATGGTTAAAAAGGTTTTTTACAATATAAATCAATTGCTTTAAAAAAGCAATTGTAGGGGGTCTTTCCCCCTGTAAAATTAATTGAATTGGGGGGTGTTTGTTTGTTTGTTTGTTTCTGTATGGGGTCTATATTATTGTTACCGGAGAAGTTTCATGTTTAGTTTGGAAAGTTTTTCTTTTATTTTAGGTACAGCGCGCGCGCCACATCACGTGACACGGGTTTATAATAACGAAAAGATAGTCTTTTTTATTTCTTTTTAGGTGGGGACGTTAAACAGACAACATCTATAGAGATGGAATGTACAAAAATGTAATTTCTTTTGTCATTGTAGGAAATTGACATTTTGATGACAGTTCACAAGTAGTGCATGTTTTGGATTTAATTGATCCGGTGTAACTTTAAAACACATTTATTGATTATTTTCTGATAATGTACATTTTTCAGCACCTGTTTGTAACACAGATTAGTATTTCAAACTCGGAGCGGACATTTTATTGTAGGTTTTTACTGAGATTTACGGACCTAGCAAGCTATTTTTACGGCATTGCGATTTCTTTTCTCTAGGAAAAGCTTTGAGAGATATCTGCACCAAGTTTTTTTATAAACGTTTAGTACATGTATGCCCTGCTGACTGCAAATTTTGAGGTCGATTGTACTTGTAGTTTCAGAGAACATGTGGATTTTTTTTTTCAGAAGTGACGTAAGAACAATATTAAATTTCATTTTTTCTTGAATAATTGAGAGTTTGTTCCTTCAATAAACTGTCATGATTAAACAGTCATACAGATTGATTGATTGATTGATTGATTGATTGATTGATAAGTTGGTTAGTTGGTTGGTTGATTGGTTGGTTGGTTGGTTAAACACGTTGGATAGGGTCAATTGAAACACGGAAAAAGAAACAAAGAAGATCTTGGACCCTATATTAAACACATGAGACGGAAACATGATTGATTGATCATGATCATGATTGATTGATTAGTTGATTGATTGATTAATTGATTAGTTGGTTGGTTGATTGGTTAAACACGTTGGATAGGGTCAATTGAAACACGGAAAAAGAAACAAAGAAGATCTTGGACCCTATATTAAACACATGAGACGGAAACATGATTGATTGATCATGATCATGATTGATTGATTGGTTGGTTGGTTGGTTAAACACGTTGGATAGGGTCAATTGAAACACGGAAAAAGAAACAAAGAAGATCTTGGACCCTATATTAAACACATGAGACGGAAACATGATTGATTGATCATGATCATGATTGATTGATTAGTTGATTGATTGATTAATTGATTAGTTGGTTGGTTGATTGGTTAAACACGTTGGATAGGGTCAATTGAAACACGGAAAAAGAAACAAAGAAGATCTTGGACCCTATATTAAACACATGAGACGGAAACATGATTGATTGATCATGATCATGATTGATTGATTGGTTGGTTGGTTGGTTGGTTGGTTAAACACGTTGGATAGGGTCAATTGAAACACGGAAAAAGAAACAAAGAAGATCTTGGACCCTATATTAAACACATGAGACGGAAACATGATTGATTGATCATGATCATGATTGATTGATTGATTGATTGATTGATTGCTTGATTAGTTGGTTGGTTGGTTGGTTGGTTGGTTGGTTGGTTAAACACATTGGATAGGGTCAATTGAAACACGGAAAAAGACACAAAGAAGATCTTGGACCCTATATTAAACACATGAGACGGAAACATGATTGGTTGATCATGATCATGATTGATTGATTGATTGGTTGGTTGGTTGGTTGGTTGGTTGAACCCTATAAGAAACACATGAGACGGAAACATGATTGATTGATTGATCATGATCATTATTGGTTGATTGATCATGATCATGATTGATTGATTGATTGATTGATTGATTGATTGATTGATTGGTTGGTTGGTATGTTGGTTGGTTGGTTGGTTGAAATTCAAACACACATAAAACTGTTTAAATAGTGCCAAAACCACATAATTTGATGACCTTGACCTTTGACCTTGTAACCTTCGTCAAGGTCATTGCTCCACAAGGTCATTGCAAAAGACCCTATGGGTCAAGGACCTTTTGTTTAAGAGTTTTGCCTAAAAATGGCCTTTTAAAAACCATCGATGGGAGTTATGTCCCTTACATGATGGTAAAATCAATATAGTCATAATGTAAAAAAAGTTGCCCCTTGAAGTACCAAGCATTTTTCACTGCTTAATTTTTTTGTATCTATAACCGTTCAAGAGTTATAGGGAAATCAAAGACATATGAAAATCTAAAATATGACCTTGACCTTTGACCTTGACCTTATTTTCTAAGTTAGGAATCAGGGGACTCAAATAAAAACATTCCAGGGTTATACGGTTAACGGTTTATGAGTTAAAAAAACATACCGACAAATTTATTCCGAAAAGATAGATAACTCCTATAAAATTTCTTCGAATCGCTTCGATCCAAATACGCCAAAAATTACTGAGGGTGTAACGAACAATTTTGTAAAATAAATTTGTCATAATCTTTAACGGTTGCGAAGGAGATGCCATAACAAGGAAAACAGTGTTTGGGGAGATAACTCCTACAAAGAAAAGTATTCGTTTACGCAGGGTAAATTTCAAAAGCGCATAAACTGTTCGATATCATATACAAAATATCTAAGCGACATATTGCGAAACAAATGTTTATCGCAAGAACTAAATTAGGCGGAAGAAAAAAAAAAAATAATCAGAAGAAAAACAATAGGTCTTTCCACAGAAAAGTGGAAAGACCTAATAATATGGAAAAAACTGGAGTTGTCGTTCGTTTTACAATGATAGGATAGATAGCACACAACCTACATTCAGTTGTAATTGGAGGGTTAAAAAAAAAGGGGGTGGCGGCAAAAGGGGGTCTCGGGGAGATTTTTTTTTTTTTTATTAACGGAACAGAATGGTTAAAAAGGTTTTTTACAATATAAATCAATTGCTTTAAAAAAGCAATTGTAGGGGGTCTTTCCCCCTGTAAAATTAATTGAATTGGGGGGTGTTTGTTTGTTTGTTTGTTTCTGTATGGGGTCTATATTATTGTTACCGGAGAAGTTTCATGTTTAGTTTGGAAAGTTTTTCTTTTATTTTAGGTACAGCGCGCGCGCCACATCACGTGACACGGGTTTATAATAACGAAAAGATAGTCTTTTTTATTTCTTTTTAGGTGGGGACGTTAAACAGACAACATCTATAGAGATGGAATGTACAAAAATGTAATTTCTTTTGTCATTGTAGGAAATTGACATTTTGATGACAGTTCACAAGTAGTGCATGTTTTGGATTTAATTGATCCGGTGTAACTTTAAAACACATTTATTGATTATTTTCTGATAATGTACATTTTTCAGCACCTGTTTGTAACACAGATTAGTATTTCAAACTCGGAGCGGACATTTTATTGTAGGTTTTTACTGAGATTTACGGACCTAGCAAGCTATTTTTACGGCATTGCGATTTCTTTTCTCTAGGAAAAGCTTTGAGAGATATCTGCACCAAGTTTTTTTATAAACGTTTAGTACATGTATGCCCTGCTGACTGCAAATTTTGAGGTCGATTGTACTTGTAGTTTCAGAGAACATGTGGATTTTTTTTTTCAGAAGTGACGTAAGAACAATATTAAATTTCATTTTTTCTTGAATAATTGAGAGTTTGTTCCTTCAATAAACTGTCATGATTAAACAGTCATACAGATTGATTGATTGATTGATTGATTGATTGATTGATAAGTTGGTTAGTTGGTTGGTTGATTGGTTGGTTGGTTGGTTAAACACGTTGGATAGGGTCAATTGAAACACGGAAAAAGAAACAAAGAAGATCTTGGACCCTATATTAAACACATGAGACGGAAACATGATTGATTGATCATGATCATGATTGATTGATTAGTTGATTGATTGATTAATTGATTAGTTGGTTGGTTGATTGGTTAAACACGTTGGATAGGGTCAATTGAAACACGGAAAAAGAAACAAAGAAGATCTTGGACCCTATATTAAACACATGAGACGGAAACATGATTGATTGATCATGATCATGATTGATTGATTGGTTGGTTGGTTGGTTAAACACGTTGGATAGGGTCAATTGAAACACGGAAAAAGAAACAAAGAAGATCTTGGACCCTATATTAAACACATGAGACGGAAACATGATTGATTGATCATGATCATGATTGATTGATTAGTTGATTGATTGATTAATTGATTAGTTGGTTGGTTGATTGGTTAAACACGTTGGATAGGGTCAATTGAAACACGGAAAAAGAAACAAAGAAGATCTTGGACCCTATATTAAACACATGAGACGGAAACATGATTGATTGATCATGATCATGATTGATTGATTGGTTGGTTGGTTGGTTGGTTGGTTAAACACGTTGGATAGGGTCAATTGAAACACGGAAAAAGAAACAAAGAAGATCTTGGACCCTATATTAAACACATGAGACGGAAACATGATTGATTGATCATGATCATGATTGATTGATTGATTGATTGATTGATTGCTTGATTAGTTGGTTGGTTGGTTGGTTGGTTGGTTGGTTGGTTAAACACATTGGATAGGGTCAATTGAAACACGGAAAAAGACACAAAGAAGATCTTGGACCCTATATTAAACACATGAGACGGAAACATGATTGGTTGATCATGATCATGATTGATTGATTGATTGGTTGGTTGGTTGGTTGGTTGGTTGAACCCTATAAGAAACACATGAGACGGAAACATGATTGATTGATTGATCATGATCATTATTGGTTGATTGATCATGATCATGATTGATTGATTGATTGATTGATTGATTGATTGATTGATTGGTTGGTTGGTATGTTGGTTGGTTGGTTGGTTGAAATTCAAACACACATAAAACTGTTTAAATAGTGCCAAAACCACATAATTTGATGACCTTGACCTTTGACCTTGTAACCTTCGTCAAGGTCATTGCTCCACAAGGTCATTGCAAAAGACCCTATGGGTCAAGGACCTTTTGTTTAAGAGTTTTGCCTAAAAATGGCCTTTTAAAAACCATCGATGGGAGTTATGTCCCTTACATGATGGTAAAATCAATATAGTCATAATGTAAAAAAAGTTGCCCCTTGAAGTACCAAGCATTTTTCACTGCTTAATTTTTTTGTATCTATAACCGTTCAAGAGTTATAGGGAAATCAAAGACATATGAAAATCTAAAATATGACCTTGACCTTTGACCTTGACCTTATTTTCTAAGTTAGGAATCAGGGGACTCAAATAAAAACATTCCAGGGTTATACGGTTAACGGTTTATGAGTTAAAAAAACATACCGACAAATTTATTCCGAAAAGATAGATAACTCCTATAAAATTTCTTCGAATCGCTTCGATCCAAATACGCCAAAAATTACTGAGGGTGTAACGAACAATTTTGTAAAATAAATTTGTCATAATCTTTAACGGTTGCGAAGGAGATGCCATAACAAGGAAAACAGTGTTTGGGGAGATAACTCCTACAAAGAAAAGTATTCGTTTACGCAGGGTAAATTTCAAAAGCGCATAAACTGTTCGATATCATATACAAAATATCTAAGCGACATATTGCGAAACAAATGTTTATCGCAAGAACTAAATTAGGCGGAAGAAAAAAAAAAAATAATCAGAAGAAAAACAATAGGTCTTTCCACAGAAAAGTGGAAAGACCTAATAATATGGAAAAAACTGGAGTTGTCGTTCGTTTTACAATGATAGGATAGATAGCACACAACCTACATTCAGTTGTAATTGGAGGGTTAAAAAAAAAGGGGGTGGCGGCAAAAGGGGGTCTCGGGGAGATTTTTTTTTTTTTTATTAACGGAACAGAATGGTTAAAAAGGTTTTTTACAATATAAATCAATTGCTTTAAAAAAGCAATTGTAGGGGGTCTTTCCCCCTGTAAAATTAATTGAATTGGGGGGTGTTTGTTTGTTTGTTTGTTTCTGTATGGGGTCTATATTATTGTTACCGGAGAAGTTTCATGTTTAGTTTGGAAAGTTTTTCTTTTATTTTAGGTACAGCGCGCGCGCCACATCACGTGACACGGGTTTATAATAACGAAAAGATAGTCTTTTTTATTTCTTTTTAGGTGGGGACGTTAAACAGACAACATCTATAGAGATGGAATGTACAAAAATGTAATTTCTTTTGTCATTGTAGGAAATTGACATTTTGATGACAGTTCACAAGTAGTGCATGTTTTGGATTTAATTGATCCGGTGTAACTTTAAAACACATTTATTGATTATTTTCTGATAATGTACATTTTTCAGCACCTGTTTGTAACACAGATTAGTATTTCAAACTCGGAGCGGACATTTTATTGTAGGTTTTTACTGAGATTTACGGACCTAGCAAGCTATTTTTACGGCATTGCGATTTCTTTTCTCTAGGAAAAGCTTTGAGAGATATCTGCACCAAGTTTTTTTATAAACGTTTAGTACATGTATGCCCTGCTGACTGCAAATTTTGAGGTCGATTGTACTTGTAGTTTCAGAGAACATGTGGATTTTTTTTTTCAGAAGTGACGTAAGAACAATATTAAATTTCATTTTTTCTTGAATAATTGAGAGTTTGTTCCTTCAATAAACTGTCATGATTAAACAGTCATACAGATTGATTGATTGATTGATTGATTGATTGATTGATAAGTTGGTTAGTTGGTTGGTTGATTGGTTGGTTGGTTGGTTAAACACGTTGGATAGGGTCAATTGAAACACGGAAAAAGAAACAAAGAAGATCTTGGACCCTATATTAAACACATGAGACGGAAACATGATTGATTGATCATGATCATGATTGATTGATTAGTTGATTGATTGATTAATTGATTAGTTGGTTGGTTGATTGGTTAAACACGTTGGATAGGGTCAATTGAAACACGGAAAAAGAAACAAAGAAGATCTTGGACCCTATATTAAACACATGAGACGGAAACATGATTGATTGATCATGATCATGATTGATTGATTGGTTGGTTGGTTGGTTGGTTGGTTAAACACGTTGGATAGGGTCAATTGAAACACGGAAAAAGAAACAAAGAAGATCTTGGACCCTATATTAAACACATGAGACGGAAACATGATTGATTGATCATGATCATGATTGATTGATTGATTGATTGATTGATTGCTTGATTAGTTGGTTGGTTGGTTGGTTGGTTGGTTGGTTGGTTAAACACATTGGATAGGGTCAATTGAAACACGGAAAAAGACACAAAGAAGATCTTGGACCCTATATTAAACACATGAGACGGAAACATGATTGGTTGATCATGATCATGATTGATTGATTGATTGGTTGGTTGGTTGGTTGGTTGGTTGAACCCTATAAGAAACACATGAGACGGAAACATGATTGATTGATTGATCATGATCATTATTGGTTGATTGATCATGATCATGATTGATTGATTGATTGATTGATTGATTGATTGATTGATTGGTTGGTTGGTATGTTGGTTGGTTGGTTGGTTGAAATTCAAACACACATAAAACTGTTTAAATAGTGCCAAAACCACATAATTTGATGACCTTGACCTTTGACCTTGTAACCTTCGTCAAGGTCATTGCTCCACAAGGTCATTGCAAAAGACCCTATGGGTCAAGGACCTTTTGTTTAAGAGTTTTGCCTAAAAATGGCCTTTTAAAAACCATCGATGGGAGTTATGTCCCTTACATGATGGTAAAATCAATATAGTCATAATGTAAAAAAAGTTGCCCCTTGAAGTACCAAGCATTTTTCACTGCTTAATTTTTTTGTATCTATAACCGTTCAAGAGTTATAGGGAAATCAAAGACATATGAAAATCTAAAATATGACCTTGACCTTTGACCTTGACCTTATTTTCTAAGTTAGGAATCAGGGGACTCAAATAAAAACATTCCAGGGTTATACGGTTAACGGTTTATGAGTTAAAAAAACATACCGACAAATTTATTCCGAAAAGATAGATAACTCCTATAAAATTTCTTCGAATCGCTTCGATCCAAATACGCCAAAAATTACTGAGG
>NW_027269065.1:0-33321 GCF_963676685.1 Mytilus edulis
TGTTTGTTTTATTTCACTCCTTATGACTATACTATTTCTAACACCTAAGTATGCAGCTGGGTTTGTTTTTTTTTTTGGATATATTTTGTGTAGTTAGGCACCATTAAAGTTATATCAGTGTATTTTCACGCACTTATTTGAACTGAATATAACTTTTTCTATTCAGTTTTCGTTAGAGTGACAATCTACGAAAATAGGAAGTCATGCTAGGGTTTTATTGTGCTCTTTTTTTTAGGGGGAAGGGGGTCAAAATCACACAGCTAACCTTCAACCGAAAAATCATTTTTGTCATTATGTGAGTTTTTCCATTTCTCTCTTCTTCTTCGTATTCAACTTGACTGACATTTTTTGTTGGACTTTTTCTACACGTAAGCAAAGTCAAAGGTTGGCTCTCTATTTCATATCAACTAGTCAATGGGGAGGTAACTCTAAAATTAAACTCAGTACTTTTTTTCAGTACTATATAAATAAACTGTTAAAATGTACATAATACAAAAGATGTATAACGTATCGTAAAAATCAGATTAGTAGCAAATGAATGCAGTGACGTTTGTCTGTTATTTATTTATTTTTTTATTTATTACTTGTCAAAATTACTACAATAATATTGTGTATTAAAAGTTAAAAGGAAACTCTAAAGTATGGAGGTTTTTGTTCAACCTTTAACAGTTCTGCAATTATTTTGTCATTTTATTACCTGCGATTTATTATGCAAATTTCACTATTCTCTACCTTTCGAATTTCATCTTTGTTTTACTCGTGTATAAAATAAATGCACCTACTTGTTTCTATGTTTCTTTCAAATGGTTGTCCTGTGTTTTTTCTCTTCTTTTTTCTCTCTGTTATTTAGTGTGCGACGACTTGACTGTATCTTTGCTATGTCATTTTAATCTTTCCACAGCACGCGAGGTGAATAAACCCGAAACAATACAGTGACGTCACACGTGACTACTGTGATGAACAGAAACAAGGATGGATGGACGGACAGTGGTACAAAAAGTAAGAAAAAGTTATTTCTCTGATAAAAGGTATCGCGTGAATTGTAGGTTCACGGTATAGGTTTTTTCTCTCATTTTTGAAGATCATATATACAGTTGTCTATAATTGCTTACATCCACTTCCTTTGAACTATGGTGGATAGTTGTCTCATTGGACGTCCTACCACATCTCCTTATTTTCATATTGAAATGACAGCAACTTAACGACACACACAAACATAGCCTGCTAGTATATACGTACATGGGAGACTGAAAAATTCTGTGCTTATTGGTAAATGATAAAAAAAAAACATTAAAACTTTAAGGTATGCTATGACTAAGCTTTAAATATAAGGTAGATAGGGAGTAGGAAACACACATATTTTTTTTTTTTTATTTGGCCTTAATGAAGAAGAAAAGCACACACACAATATATTAGAACTTGTACTAACATCCATTAAACGCTATGCTAATATATGTCTTTAAAAGAGAACCATTATTTTATTTTAATTTATTTTTTCTTCGTTTCAATCTTGGTTTTTGATTCTTTTTACATTAAATCTGTTTTTACTGTTGCAATAGTTTACAAATATTTTTAGTCCAAATACAATTCATTGATAATATATCCCCCCTTTTTTGTCCGGATATTTTTTTTTTTTTTTTTTGAAAAAGGGGGGGGGGGGCTGGAGGTTTAGTTAAATGCAGTGGGAAAATGTTTTGCCCAAAGTCCAATGGTTCACACTGATGTGTTTTTGTCCTTCTGTCTCTTTTTAATCGTCCGTGTCACGGGATGCTGCTTCACCCTTTACCGGTTCTGGTTTCACTTGCATAGCTTATATAGGTATAATGCATATGTATAGCCAGAGTCTTCACTGTGACACACATTCCCCTTTTTGAGGGGAAATAAATAACTTTTGTAATTGTCAATTAAGATACAAATGATATGTACCACTGTCGAATTATAAAACTACAAAAATCTTCGTGTTTTGTTTTTGTTTTGTTTGTATCGAAACTTTCAGGCGGCCAGGCCACTTTGAGCTCAGATCATCGGTTATTGATAATAAAATTAATGAAATATATTTTGCTGAAAAATATGGTATATTCGATAAGACATATTCGAGTTTTTGACTTGAAAGTGCGCAAATTGTACATGCAAATGGAAATAAAAGCGAAGACGCATCATACAGAACAGTTGTTCAGTGCCTCAGATCCACTGAATACAAAGTCGCTCTCTGAAAAGTTCCCAACGCTAGATTAAATAAAAAGATGTTTCAAATTCGTATTCTAGATATTGGGTTTGTTCATTCGACTCTTGAATGTTTGCGAAATTTCGCTCGGTTGAATAAAAATGTTATTTGAAGTTTTAGTAAAAATCTGCAATTAAACAATGGCGCGTGAACTTTTTGTGTGTTTCCCTCTAGCTGGAAACAAACTTATTACGAGGAGGAACATGCTTCCAGTGAATAAAAACGGAAAGAAACCTAAAGAGAAATGATTTTTCTTCCTCTGTACAATTTTACGACGATAGAATATTTGTGTAATGAGAAAAACTCGTAAATTTTCTGTCAACATACCTGCGAAGACAATTCAGTCGGTTCTACTTTAACTATTAATATCTTTTTACTGTGTACATCGAAAAATACACAGTTTATCTAACATGCAAGATTAATGACTGTTGAGCAATTTGGTATGCTATATGTGAATGTTTTTGATAGAATTATACTATAAATTATCATAAAAGTCTTCGAAGAAGCACATAATCATTTTACCGAGATCGCGTAATGGATTTTACAAGTTATTTTTAAGGGTGTCTTCGTCGAGGTCCGCGTTCGTCTGTTATAAATAAACGAGGCCTGGAATGGCGTTATTTTCAAATCGTTATTCGTAGTATAAACTTCGTAAAGGATAATATTTTGAATCATTCAAAATGGCAGACGCAACAGCAGCACCAGCAGTAGCACCAGCTAAATCACCAAAGAAAAAGGCAGCAGCCAAGCCAAAGAAGCCTTCCGCACATCCTAAATACAGCGAGATGATTGGAAAAGCCATCGCCGCTTTGAAAGAACGTGGAGGTTCTTCAAGGCAAGCAATTCTGAAGTACATCATGGCCAACTTCAACGTCGGAAAAGATGCCAAGTCAGTAAATGCTCATTTAAAACTTGCACTCAGAGCCGGAGTTAAGAACAACAGTTTGAAGCAGTCCAAGGGAACTGGAGCATCCGGATCTTTCAGAATTGGAGAGGCTAAAGTAGTTAAAAAGAAGCCAGCAAAGGCAAAGAAAGCAGCCAAACCTAAGGCCGCCAAGCCTAAGAAGGCAAAGAGCACACCCAAGAAGAAGAAGCCAGCAGCAAAGAAACCAGCTGGAGAAAAAAAGGCTGCCAAACCAAAGGCAAAAAAACCAGCAGCAAAGAAAGCAGCCAAGCCAAAGAAGCCAGCAGCCAAGTCACCAGCAAAAAAGAAGGCAGCCAAACCAAAAGCCAAGAAGACCCCAAAGAAGAAGTAAACTGTTCCAGACTTCAGTCTGCAGAGGCTATTCAGCCACCAAAAGCCCTTTTAAGGGCTACCCAATTTATTCAAAAAGAATCTACAATTGTTGTACATTAGTTATCAAACTAAATCTAGCTGAGCCCTACCCTTTTCTTTACTTTTCTCTGAACTTTGCACTGGTCTCTGAAATATTTTTTGGGGTCACATTATTTCCATTGTTTGTTTTATTTCACTCCTTATGACTATACTATTTCTAACACCTAAGTATGCAGCTGGGTTTGTTTTTTTTTTTGGATATATTTTGTGTAGTTAGGCACCATTAAAGTTATATCAGTGTATTTTCACGCACTTATTTGAACTGAATATAACTTTTTCTATTCAGTTTTCGTTAGAGTGACAATCTACGAAAATAGGAAGTCATGCTAGGGTTTTATTGTGCTCTTTTTTTTAGGGGGAAGGGGGTCAAAATCACACAGCTAACCTTCAACCGAAAAATCATTTTTGTCATTATGTGAGTTTTTCCATTTCTCTCTTCTTCTTCGTATTCAACTTGACTGACATTTTTTGTTGGACTTTTTCTACACGTAAGCAAAGTCAAAGGTTGGCTCTCTATTTCATATCAACTAGTCAATGGGGAGGTAACTCTAAAATTAAACTCAGTACTTTTTTTCAGTACTATATAAATAAACTGTTAAAATGTACATAATACAAAAGATGTATAACGTATCGTAAAAATCAGATTAGTAGCAAATGAATGCAGTGACGTTTGTCTGTTATTTATTTATTTTTTTATTTATTACTTGTCAAAATTACTACAATAATATTGTGTATTAAAAGTTAAAAGGAAACTCTAAAGTATGGAGGTTTTTGTTCAACCTTTAACAGTTCTGCAATTATTTTGTCATTTTATTACCTGCGATTTATTATGCAAATTTCACTATTCTCTACCTTTCGAATTTCATCTTTGTTTTACTCGTGTATAAAATAAATGCACCTACTTGTTTCTATGTTTCTTTCAAATGGTTGTCCTGTGTTTTTTCTCTTCTTTTTTCTCTCTGTTATTTAGTGTGCGACGACTTGACTGTATCTTTGCTATGTCATTTTAATCTTTCCACAGCACGCGAGGTGAATAAACCCGAAACAATACAGTGACGTCACACGTGACTACTGTGATGAACAGAAACAAGGATGGATGGACGGACAGTGGTACAAAAAGTAAGAAAAAGTTATTTCTCTGATAAAAGGTATCGCGTGAATTGTAGGTTCACGGTATAGGTTTTTTCTCTCATTTTTGAAGATCATATATACAGTTGTCTATAATTGCTTACATCCACTTCCTTTGAACTATGGTGGATAGTTGTCTCATTGGACGTCCTACCACATCTCCTTATTTTCATATTGAAATGACAGCAACTTAACGACACACACAAACATAGCCTGCTAGTATATACGTACATGGGAGACTGAAAAATTCTGTGCTTATTGGTAAATGATAAAAAAAAACATTAAAACTTTAAGGTATGCTATGACTAAGCTTTAAATATAAGGTAGATAGGGAGTAGGAAACACACATATTTTTTTTTTTTTATTTGGCCTTAATGAAGAAGAAAAGCACACACACAATATATTAGAACTTGTACTAACATCCATTAAACGCTATGCTAATATATGTCTTTAAAAGAGAACCATTATTTTATTTTAATTTATTTTTTCTTCGTTTCAATCTTGGTTTTTGATTCTTTTTACATTAAATCTGTTTTTACTGTTGCAATAGTTTACAAATATTTTTAGTCCAAATACAATTCATTGATAATATATCCCCCCTTTTTTGTCCGGATATTTTTTTTTTTTTTTTTTGAAAAAGGGGGGGGGGGCTGGAGGTTTAGTTAAATGCAGTGGGAAAATGTTTTGCCCAAAGTCCAATGGTTCACACTGATGTGTTTTTGTCCTTCTGTCTCTTTTTAATCGTCCGTGTCACGGGATGCTGCTTCACCCTTTACCGGTTCTGGTTTCACTTGCATAGCTTATATAGGTATAATGCATATGTATAGCCAGAGTCTTCACTGTGACACACATTCCCCTTTTTGAGGGGAAATAAATAACTTTTGTAATTGTCAATTAAGATACAAATGATATGTACCACTGTCGAATTATAAAACTACAAAAATCTTCGTGTTTTGTTTTTGTTTTGTTTGTATCGAAACTTTCAGGCGGCCAGGCCACTTTGAGCTCAGATCATCGGTTATTGATAATAAAATTAATGAAATATATTTTGCTGAAAAATATGGTATATTCGATAAGACATATTCGAGTTTTTGACTTGAAAGTGCGCAAATTGTACATGCAAATGGAAATAAAAGCGAAGACGCATCATACAGAACAGTTGTTCAGTGCCTCAGATCCACTGAATACAAAGTCGCTCTCTGAAAAGTTCCCAACGCTAGATTAAATAAAAAGATGTTTCAAATTCGTATTCTAGATATTGGGTTTGTTCATTCGACTCTTGAATGTTTGCGAAATTTCGCTCGGGTTGAATAAAAATGTTATTTGAAGTTTTAGTAAAAATCTGCAATTAAACAATGGCGCGTGAACTTTTTGTGTGTTTCCCTCTAGCTGGAAACAAACTTATTACGAGGAGGAACATGCTTCCAGTGAATAAAAACGGAAAGAAACCTAAAGAGAAATGATTTTTCTTCCTCTGTACAATTTTACGACGATAGAATATTTGTGTAATGAGAAAAACTCGTAAATTTTCTGTCAACATACCTGCGAAGACAATTCAGTCGGTTCTACTTTAACTATTAATATCTTTTTACTGTGTACATCGAAAAATACACAGTTTATCTAACATGCAAGATTAATGACTGTTGAGCAATTTGGTATGCTATATGTGAATGTTTTTGATAGAATTATACTATAAATTATCATAAAAGTCTTCGAAGAAGCACATAATCATTTTACCGAGATCGCGTAATGGATTTTACAAGTTATTTTTAAGGGTGTCTTCGTCGAGGTCCGCGTTCGTCTGTTATAAATAAACGAGGCCTGGAATGGCGTTATTTTCAAATCGTTATTCGTAGTATAAACTTCGTAAAGGATAATATTTTGAATCATTCAAAATGGCAGACGCAACAGCAGCACCAGCAGTAGCACCAGCTAAATCACCAAAGAAAAAGGCAGCAGCCAAGCCAAAGAAGCCTTCCGCACATCCTAAATACAGCGAGATGATTGGAAAAGCCATCGCCGCTTTGAAAGAACGTGGAGGTTCTTCAAGGCAAGCAATTCTGAAGTACATCATGGCCAACTTCAACGTCGGAAAAGATGCCAAGTCAGTAAATGCTCATTTAAAACTTGCACTCAGAGCCGGAGTTAAGAACAACAGTTTGAAGCAGTCCAAGGGAACTGGAGCATCCGGATCTTTCAGAATTGGAGAGGCTAAAGTAGTTAAAAAGAAGCCAGCAAAGGCAAAGAAAGCAGCCAAACCTAAGGCCGCCAAGCCTAAGAAGGCAAAGAGCACACCCAAGAAGAAGAAGCCAGCAGCAAAGAAACCAGCTGGAGAAAAAAAGGCTGCCAAACCAAAGGCAAAAAAACCAGCAGCAAAGAAAGCAGCCAAGCCAAAGAAGCCAGCAGCCAAGTCACCAGCAAAAAAGAAGGCAGCCAAACCAAAAGCCAAGAAGACCCCAAAGAAGAAGTAAACTGTTCCAGACTTCAGTCTGCAGAGGCTATTCAGCCACCAAAAGCCCTTTTAAGGGCTACCCAATTTATTCAAAAAGAATCTACAATTGTTGTACATTAGTTATCAAACTAAATCTAGCTGAGCCCTACCCTTTTCTTTACTTTTCTCTGAACTTTGCACTGGTCTCTGAAATATTTTTTGGGGTCACATTATTTCCATTGTTTGTTTTATTTCACTCCTTATGACTATACTATTTCTAACACCTAAGTATGCAGCTGGGTTTGTTTTTTTTTTTGGATATATTTTGTGTAGTTAGGCACCATTAAAGTTATATCAGTGTATTTTCACGCACTTATTTGAACTGAATATAACTTTTTCTATTCAGTTTTCGTTAGAGTGACAATCTACGAAAATAGGAAGTCATGCTAGGGTTTTATTGTGCTCTTTTTTTTAGGGGGAAGGGGGTCAAAATCACACAGCTAACCTTCAACCGAAAAATCATTTTTGTCATTATGTGAGTTTTTCCATTTCTCTCTTCTTCTTCGTATTCAACTTGACTGACATTTTTTGTTGGACTTTTTCTACACGTAAGCAAAGTCAAAGGTTGGCTCTCTATTTCATATCAACTAGTCAATGGGGAGGTAACTCTAAAATTAAACTCAGTACTTTTTTTCAGTACTATATAAATAAACTGTTAAAATGTACATAATACAAAAGATGTATAACGTATCGTAAAAATCAGATTAGTAGCAAATGAATGCAGTGACGTTTGTCTGTTATTTATTTATTTTTTTATTTATTACTTGTCAAAATTACTACAATAATATTGTGTATTAAAAGTTAAAAGGAAACTCTAAAGTATGGAGGTTTTTGTTCAACCTTTAACAGTTCTGCAATTATTTTGTCATTTTATTACCTGCGATTTATTATGCAAATTTCACTATTCTCTACCTTTCGAATTTCATCTTTGTTTTACTCGTGTATAAAATAAATGCACCTACTTGTTTCTATGTTTCTTTCAAATGGTTGTCCTGTGTTTTTTCTCTTCTTTTTTCTCTCTGTTATTTAGTGTGCGACGACTTGACTGTATCTTTGCTATGTCATTTTAATCTTTCCACAGCACGCGAGGTGAATAAACCCGAAACAATACAGTGACGTCACACGTGACTACTGTGATGAACAGAAACAAGGATGGATGGACGGACAGTGGTACAAAAAGTAAGAAAAAGTTATTTCTCTGATAAAAGGTATCGCGTGAATTGTAGGTTCACGGTATAGGTTTTTTCTCTCATTTTTGAAGATCATATATACAGTTGTCTATAATTGCTTACATCCACTTCCTTTGAACTATGGTGGATAGTTGTCTCATTGGACGTCCTACCACATCTCCTTATTTTCATATTGAAATGACAGCAACTTAACGACACACACAAACATAGCCTGCTAGTATATACGTACATGGGAGACTGAAAAATTCTGTGCTTATTGGTAAATGATAAAAAAAAACATTAAAACTTTAAGGTATGCTATGACTAAGCTTTAAATATAAGGTAGATAGGGAGTAGGAAACACACATATTTTTTTTTTTTTATTTGGCCTTAATGAAGAAGAAAAGCACACACACAATATATTAGAACTTGTACTAACATCCATTAAACGCTATGCTAATATATGTCTTTAAAAGAGAACCATTATTTTATTTTAATTTATTTTTTCTTCGTTTCAATCTTGGTTTTTGATTCTTTTTACATTAAATCTGTTTTTACTGTTGCAATAGTTTACAAATATTTTTAGTCCAAATACAATTCATTGATAATATATCCCCCCTTTTTTGTCCGGATATTTTTTTTTTTTTTTTTTGAAAAAGGGGGGGGGGGGCTGGAGGTTTAGTTAAATGCAGTGGGAAAATGTTTTGCCCAAAGTCCAATGGTTCACACTGATGTGTTTTTGTCCTTCTGTCTCTTTTTAATCGTCCGTGTCACGGGATGCTGCTTCACCCTTTACCGGTTCTGGTTTCACTTGCATAGCTTATATAGGTATAATGCATATGTATAGCCAGAGTCTTCACTGTGACACACATTCCCCTTTTTGAGGGGAAATAAATAACTTTTGTAATTGTCAATTAAGATACAAATGATATGTACCACTGTCGAATTATAAAACTACAAAAATCTTCGTGTTTTGTTTTTGTTTTGTTTGTATCGAAACTTTCAGGCGGCCAGGCCACTTTGAGCTCAGATCATCGGTTATTGATAATAAAATTAATGAAATATATTTTGCTGAAAAATATGGTATATTCGATAAGACATATTCGAGTTTTTGACTTGAAAGTGCGCAAATTGTACATGCAAATGGAAATAAAAGCGAAGACGCATCATACAGAACAGTTGTTCAGTGCCTCAGATCCACTGAATACAAAGTCGCTCTCTGAAAAGTTCCCAACGCTAGATTAAATAAAAAGATGTTTCAAATTCGTATTCTAGATATTGGGTTTGTTCATTCGACTCTTGAATGTTTGCGAAATTTCGCTCGGGTTGAATAAAAATGTTATTTGAAGTTTTAGTAAAAATCTGCAATTAAACAATGGCGCGTGAACTTTTTGTGTGTTTCCCTCTAGCTGGAAACAAACTTATTACGAGGAGGAACATGCTTCCAGTGAATAAAAACGGAAAGAAACCTAAAGAGAAATGATTTTTCTTCCTCTGTACAATTTTACGACGATAGAATATTTGTGTAATGAGAAAAACTCGTAAATTTTCTGTCAACATACCTGCGAAGACAATTCAGTCGGTTCTACTTTAACTATTAATATCTTTTTACTGTGTACATCGAAAAATACACAGTTTATCTAACATGCAAGATTAATGACTGTTGAGCAATTTGGTATGCTATATGTGAATGTTTTTGATAGAATTATACTATAAATTATCATAAAAGTCTTCGAAGAAGCACATAATCATTTTACCGAGATCGCGTAATGGATTTTACAAGTTATTTTTAAGGGTGTCTTCGTCGAGGTCCGCGTTCGTCTGTTATAAATAAACGAGGCCTGGAATGGCGTTATTTTCAAATCGTTATTCGTAGTATAAACTTCGTAAAGGATAATATTTTGAATCATTCAAAATGGCAGACGCAACAGCAGCACCAGCAGTAGCACCAGCTAAATCACCAAAGAAAAAGGCAGCAGCCAAGCCAAAGAAGCCTTCCGCACATCCTAAATACAGCGAGATGATTGGAAAAGCCATCGCCGCTTTGAAAGAACGTGGAGGTTCTTCAAGGCAAGCAATTCTGAAGTACATCATGGCCAACTTCAACGTCGGAAAAGATGCCAAGTCAGTAAATGCTCATTTAAAACTTGCACTCAGAGCCGGAGTTAAGAACAACAGTTTGAAGCAGTCCAAGGGAACTGGAGCATCCGGATCTTTCAGAATTGGAGAGGCTAAAGTAGTTAAAAAGAAGCCAGCAAAGGCAAAGAAAGCAGCCAAACCTAAGGCCGCCAAGCCTAAGAAGGCAAAGAGCACACCCAAGAAGAAGAAGCCAGCAGCAAAGAAACCAGCTGGAGAAAAAAAGGCTGCCAAACCAAAGGCAAAAAAACCAGCAGCAAAGAAAGCAGCCAAGCCAAAGAAGCCAGCAGCCAAGTCACCAGCAAAAAAGAAGGCAGCCAAACCAAAAGCCAAGAAGACCCCAAAGAAGAAGTAAACTGTTCCAGACTTCAGTCTGCAGAGGCTATTCAGCCACCAAAAGCCCTTTTAAGGGCTACCCAATTTATTCAAAAAGAATCTACAATTGTTGTACATTAGTTATCAAACTAAATCTAGCTGAGCCCTACCCTTTTCTTTACTTTTCTCTGAACTTTGCACTGGTCTCTGAAATATTTTTTGGGGTCACATTATTTCCATTGTTTGTTTTATTTCACTCCTTATGACTATACTATTTCTAACACCTAAGTATGCAGCTGGGTTTGTTTTTTTTTTTGGATATATTTTGTGTAGTTAGGCACCATTAAAGTTATATCAGTGTATTTTCACGCACTTATTTGAACTGAATATAACTTTTTCTATTCAGTTTTCGTTAGAGTGACAATCTACGAAAATAGGAAGTCATGCTAGGGTTTTATTGTGCTCTTTTTTTTAGGGGGAAGGGGGTCAAAATCACACAGCTAACCTTCAACCGAAAAATCATTTTTGTCATTATGTGAGTTTTTCCATTTCTCTCTTCTTCTTCGTATTCAACTTGACTGACATTTTTTGTTGGACTTTTTCTACACGTAAGCAAAGTCAAAGGTTGGCTCTCTATTTCATATCAACTAGTCAATGGGGAGGTAACTCTAAAATTAAACTCAGTACTTTTTTTCAGTACTATATAAATAAACTGTTAAAATGTACATAATACAAAAGATGTATAACGTATCGTAAAAATCAGATTAGTAGCAAATGAATGCAGTGACGTTTGTCTGTTATTTATTTATTTTTTTATTTATTACTTGTCAAAATTACTACAATAATATTGTGTATTAAAAGTTAAAAGGAAACTCTAAAGTATGGAGGTTTTTGTTCAACCTTTAACAGTTCTGCAATTATTTTGTCATTTTATTACCTGCGATTTATTATGCAAATTTCACTATTCTCTACCTTTCGAATTTCATCTTTGTTTTACTCGTGTATAAAATAAATGCACCTACTTGTTTCTATGTTTCTTTCAAATGGTTGTCCTGTGTTTTTTCTCTTCTTTTTTCTCTCTGTTATTTAGTGTGCGACGACTTGACTGTATCTTTGCTATGTCATTTTAATCTTTCCACAGCACGCGAGGTGAATAAACCCGAAACAATACAGTGACGTCACACGTGACTACTGTGATGAACAGAAACAAGGATGGATGGACGGACAGTGGTACAAAAAGTAAGAAAAAGTTATTTCTCTGATAAAAGGTATCGCGTGAATTGTAGGTTCACGGTATAGGTTTTTTCTCTCATTTTTGAAGATCATATATACAGTTGTCTATAATTGCTTACATCCACTTCCTTTGAACTATGGTGGATAGTTGTCTCATTGGACGTCCTACCACATCTCCTTATTTTCATATTGAAATGACAGCAACTTAACGACACACACAAACATAGCCTGCTAGTATATACGTACATGGGAGACTGAAAAATTCTGTGCTTATTGGTAAATGATAAAAAAAAACATTAAAACTTTAAGGTATGCTATGACTAAGCTTTAAATATAAGGTAGATAGGGAGTAGGAAACACACATATTTTTTTTTTTTTATTTGGCCTTAATGAAGAAGAAAAGCACACACACAATATATTAGAACTTGTACTAACATCCATTAAACGCTATGCTAATATATGTCTTTAAAAGAGAACCATTATTTTATTTTAATTTATTTTTTCTTCGTTTCAATCTTGGTTTTTGATTCTTTTTACATTAAATCTGTTTTTACTGTTGCAATAGTTTACAAATATTTTTAGTCCAAATACAATTCATTGATAATATATCCCCCCTTTTTTGTCCGGATATTTTTTTTTTTTTTTTTTGAAAAAGGGGGGGGGGGCTGGAGGTTTAGTTAAATGCAGTGGGAAAATGTTTTGCCCAAAGTCCAATGGTTCACACTGATGTGTTTTTGTCCTTCTGTCTCTTTTTAATCGTCCGTGTCACGGGATGCTGCTTCACCCTTTACCGGTTCTGGTTTCACTTGCATAGCTTATATAGGTATAATGCATATGTATAGCCAGAGTCTTCACTGTGACACACATTCCCCTTTTTGAGGGGAAATAAATAACTTTTGTAATTGTCAATTAAGATACAAATGATATGTACCACTGTCGAATTATAAAACTACAAAAATCTTCGTGTTTTGTTTTTGTTTTGTTTGTATCGAAACTTTCAGGCGGCCAGGCCACTTTGAGCTCAGATCATCGGTTATTGATAATAAAATTAATGAAATATATTTTGCTGAAAAATATGGTATATTCGATAAGACATATTCGAGTTTTTGACTTGAAAGTGCGCAAATTGTACATGCAAATGGAAATAAAAGCGAAGACGCATCATACAGAACAGTTGTTCAGTGCCTCAGATCCACTGAATACAAAGTCGCTCTCTGAAAAGTTCCCAACGCTAGATTAAATAAAAAGATGTTTCAAATTCGTATTCTAGATATTGGGTTTGTTCATTCGACTCTTGAATGTTTGCGAAATTTCGCTCGGGTTGAATAAAAATGTTATTTGAAGTTTTAGTAAAAATCTGCAATTAAACAATGGCGCGTGAACTTTTTGTGTGTTTCCCTCTAGCTGGAAACAAACTTATTACGAGGAGGAACATGCTTCCAGTGAATAAAAACGGAAAGAAACCTAAAGAGAAATGATTTTTCTTCCTCTGTACAATTTTACGACGATAGAATATTTGTGTAATGAGAAAAACTCGTAAATTTTCTGTCAACATACCTGCGAAGACAATTCAGTCGGTTCTACTTTAACTATTAATATCTTTTTACTGTGTACATCGAAAAATACACAGTTTATCTAACATGCAAGATTAATGACTGTTGAGCAATTTGGTATGCTATATGTGAATGTTTTTGATAGAATTATACTATAAATTATCATAAAAGTCTTCGAAGAAGCACATAATCATTTTACCGAGATCGCGTAATGGATTTTACAAGTTATTTTTAAGGGTGTCTTTGTCGAGGTCCGCGTTCGTCTGTTATAAATAAACGAGGCCTGGAATGGCGTTATTTTCAAATCGTTATTCGTAGTATAAACTTCGTAAAGGATAATATTTTGAATCATTCAAAATGGCAGACGCAACAGCAGCACCAGCAGTAGCACCAGCTAAATCACCAAAGAAAAAGGCAGCAGCCAAGCCAAAGAAGCCTTCCGCACATCCTAAATACAGCGAGATGATTGGAAAAGCCATCGCCGCTTTGAAAGAACGTGGAGGTTCTTCAAGGCAAGCAATTCTGAAGTACATCATGGCCAACTTCAACGTCGGAAAAGATGCCAAGTCAGTAAATGCTCATTTAAAACTTGCACTCAGAGCCGGAGTTAAGAACAACAGTTTGAAGCAGTCCAAGGGAACTGGAGCATCCGGATCTTTCAGAATTGGAGAGGCTAAAGTAGTTAAAAAGAAGCCAGCAAAGGCAAAGAAAGCAGCCAAACCTAAGGCCGCCAAGCCTAAGAAGGCAAAGAGCACACCCAAGAAGAAGAAGCCAGCAGCAAAGAAACCAGCTGGAGAAAAAAAGGCTGCCAAACCAAAGGCAAAAAAACCAGCAGCAAAGAAAGCAGCCAAGCCAAAGAAGCCAGCAGCCAAGTCACCAGCAAAAAAGAAGGCAGCCAAACCAAAAGCCAAGAAGACCCCAAAGAAGAAGTAAACTGTTCCAGACTTCAGTCTGCAGAGGCTATTCAGCCACCAAAAGCCCTTTTAAGGGCTACCCAATTTATTCAAAAAGAATCTACAATTGTTGTACATTAGTTATCAAACTAAATCTAGCTGAGCCCTACCCTTTTCTTTACTTTTCTCTGAACTTTGCACTGGTCTCTGAAATATTTTTTGGGGTCACATTATTTCCATTGTTTGTTTTATTTCACTCCTTATGACTATACTATTTCTAACACCTAAGTATGCAGCTGGGTTTGTTTTTTTTTTTGGATATATTTTGTGTAGTTAGGCACCATTAAAGTTATATCAGTGTATTTTCACGCACTTATTTGAACTGAATATAACTTTTTCTATTCAGTTTTCGTTAGAGTGACAATCTACGAAAATAGGAAGTCATGCTAGGGTTTTATTGTGCTCTTTTTTTTAGGGGGAAGGGGGTCAAAATCACACAGCTAACCTTCAACCGAAAAATCATTTTTGTCATTATGTGAGTTTTTCCATTTCTCTCTTCTTCTTCGTATTCAACTTGACTGACATTTTTTGTTGGACTTTTTCTACACGTAAGCAAAGTCAAAGGTTGGCTCTCTATTTCATATCAACTAGTCAATGGGGAGGTAACTCTAAAATTAAACTCAGTACTTTTTTTCAGTACTATATAAATAAACTGTTAAAATGTACATAATACAAAAGATGTATAACGTATCGTAAAAATCAGATTAGTAGCAAATGAATGCAGTGACGTTTGTCTGTTATTTATTTATTTTTTTATTTATTACTTGTCAAAATTACTACAATAATATTGTGTATTAAAAGTTAAAAGGAAACTCTAAAGTATGGAGGTTTTTGTTCAACCTTTAACAGTTCTGCAATTATTTTGTCATTTTATTACCTGCGATTTATTATGCAAATTTCACTATTCTCTACCTTTCGAATTTCATCTTTGTTTTACTCGTGTATAAAATAAATGCACCTACTTGTTTCTATGTTTCTTTCAAATGGTTGTCCTGTGTTTTTTCTCTTCTTTTTTCTCTCTGTTATTTAGTGTGCGACGACTTGACTGTATCTTTGCTATGTCATTTTAATCTTTCCACAGCACGCGAGGTGAATAAACCCGAAACAATACAGTGACGTCACACGTGACTACTGTGATGAACAGAAACAAGGATGGATGGACGGACAGTGGTACAAAAAGTAAGAAAAAGTTATTTCTCTGATAAAAGGTATCGCGTGAATTGTAGGTTCACGGTATAGGTTTTTTCTCTCATTTTTGAAGATCATATATACAGTTGTCTATAATTGCTTACATCCACTTCCTTTGAACTATGGTGGATAGTTGTCTCATTGGACGTCCTACCACATCTCCTTATTTTCATATTGAAATGACAGCAACTTAACGACACACACAAACATAGCCTGCTAGTATATACGTACATGGGAGACTGAAAAATTCTGTGCTTATTGGTAAATGATAAAAAAAAACATTAAAACTTTAAGGTATGCTATGACTAAGCTTTAAATATAAGGTAGATAGGGAGTAGGAAACACACATATTTTTTTTTTTTTATTTGGCCTTAATGAAGAAGAAAAGCACACACACAATATATTAGAACTTGTACTAACATCCATTAAACGCTATGCTAATATATGTCTTTAAAAGAGAACCATTATTTTATTTTAATTTATTTTTTCTTCGTTTCAATCTTGGTTTTTGATTCTTTTTACATTAAATCTGTTTTTACTGTTGCAATAGTTTACAAATATTTTTAGTCCAAATACAATTCATTGATAATATATCCCCCCTTTTTTGTCCGGATATTTTTTTTTTTTTTTTTTGAAAAAGGGGGGGGGGGCTGGAGGTTTAGTTAAATGCAGTGGGAAAATGTTTTGCCCAAAGTCCAATGGTTCACACTGATGTGTTTTTGTCCTTCTGTCTCTTTTTAATCGTCCGTGTCACGGGATGCTGCTTCACCCTTTACCGGTTCTGGTTTCACTTGCATAGCTTATATAGGTATAATGCATATGTATAGCCAGAGTCTTCACTGTGACACACATTCCCCTTTTTGAGGGGAAATAAATAACTTTTGTAATTGTCAATTAAGATACAAATGATATGTACCACTGTCGAATTATAAAACTACAAAAATCTTCGTGTTTTGTTTTTGTTTTGTTTGTATCGAAACTTTCAGGCGGCCAGGCCACTTTGAGCTCAGATCATCGGTTATTGATAATAAAATTAATGAAATATATTTTGCTGAAAAATATGGTATATTCGATAAGACATATTCGAGTTTTTGACTTGAAAGTGCGCAAATTGTACATGCAAATGGAAATAAAAGCGAAGACGCATCATACAGAACAGTTGTTCAGTGCCTCAGATCCACTGAATACAAAGTCGCTCTCTGAAAAGTTCCCAACGCTAGATTAAATAAAAAGATGTTTCAAATTCGTATTCTAGATATTGGGTTTGTTCATTCGACTCTTGAATGTTTGCGAAATTTCGCTCGGGTTGAATAAAAATGTTATTTGAAGTTTTAGTAAAAATCTGCAATTAAACAATGGCGCGTGAACTTTTTGTGTGTTTCCCTCTAGCTGGAAACAAACTTATTACGAGGAGGAACATGCTTCCAGTGAATAAAAACGGAAAGAAACCTAAAGAGAAATGATTTTTCTTCCTCTGTACAATTTTACGACGATAGAATATTTGTGTAATGAGAAAAACTCGTAAATTTTCTGTCAACATACCTGCGAAGACAATTCAGTCGGTTCTACTTTAACTATTAATATCTTTTTACTGTGTACATCGAAAAATACACAGTTTATCTAACATGCAAGATTAATGACTGTTGAGCAATTTGGTATGCTATATGTGAATGTTTTTGATAGAATTATACTATAAATTATCATAAAAGTCTTCGAAGAAGCACATAATCATTTTACCGAGATCGCGTAATGGATTTTACAAGTTATTTTTAAGGGTGTCTTCGTCGAGGTCCGCGTTCGTCTGTTATAAATAAACGAGGCCTGGAATGGCGTTATTTTCAAATCGTTATTCGTAGTATAAACTTCGTAAAGGATAATATTTTGAATCATTCAAAATGGCAGACGCAACAGCAGCACCAGCAGTAGCACCAGCTAAATCACCAAAGAAAAAGGCAGCAGCCAAGCCAAAGAAGCCTTCCGCACATCCTAAATACAGCGAGATGATTGGAAAAGCCATCGCCGCTTTGAAAGAACGTGGAGGTTCTTCAAGGCAAGCAATTCTGAAGTACATCATGGCCAACTTCAACGTCGGAAAAGATGCCAAGTCAGTAAATGCTCATTTAAAACTTGCACTCAGAGCCGGAGTTAAGAACAACAGTTTGAAGCAGTCCAAGGGAACTGGAGCATCCGGATCTTTCAGAATTGGAGAGGCTAAAGTAGTTAAAAAGAAGCCAGCAAAGGCAAAGAAAGCAGCCAAACCTAAGGCCGCCAAGCCTAAGAAGGCAAAGAGCACACCCAAGAAGAAGAAGCCAGCAGCAAAGAAACCAGCTGGAGAAAAAAAGGCTGCCAAACCAAAGGCAAAAAAACCAGCAGCAAAGAAAGCAGCCAAGCCAAAGAAGCCAGCAGCCAAGTCACCAGCAAAAAAGAAGGCAGCCAAACCAAAAGCCAAGAAGACCCCAAAGAAGAAGTAAACTGTTCCAGACTTCAGTCTGCAGAGGCTATTCAGCCACCAAAAGCCCTTTTAAGGGCTACCCAATTTATTCAAAAAGAATCTACAATTGTTGTACATTAGTTATCAAACTAAATCTAGCTGAGCCCTACCCTTTTCTTTACTTTTCTCTGAACTTTGCACTGGTCTCTGAAATATTTTTTGGGGTCACATTATTTCCATTGTTTGTTTTATTTCACTCCTTATGACTATACTATTTCTAACACCTAAGTATGCAGCTGGGTTTGTTTTTTTTTTTGGATATATTTTGTGTAGTTAGGCACCATTAAAGTTATATCAGTGTATTTTCACGCACTTATTTGAACTGAATATAACTTTTTCTATTCAGTTTTCGTTAGAGTGACAATCTACGAAAATAGGAAGTCATGCTAGGGTTTTATTGTGCTCTTTTTTTTAGGGGGAAGGGGGTCAAAATCACACAGCTAACCTTCAACCGAAAAATCATTTTTGTCATTATGTGAGTTTTTCCATTTCTCTCTTCTTCTTCGTATTCAACTTGACTGACATTTTTTGTTGGACTTTTTCTACACGTAAGCAAAGTCAAAGGTTGGCTCTCTATTTCATATCAACTAGTCAATGGGGAGGTAACTCTAAAATTAAACTCAGTACTTTTTTTCAGTACTATATAAATAAACTGTTAAAATGTACATAATACAAAAGATGTATAACGTATCGTAAAAATCAGATTAGTAGCAAATGAATGCAGTGACGTTTGTCTGTTATTTATTTATTTTTTTATTTATTACTTGTCAAAATTACTACAATAATATTGTGTATTAAAAGTTAAAAGGAAACTCTAAAGTATGGAGGTTTTTGTTCAACCTTTAACAGTTCTGCAATTATTTTGTCATTTTATTACCTGCGATTTATTATGCAAATTTCACTATTCTCTACCTTTCGAATTTCATCTTTGTTTTACTCGTGTATAAAATAAATGCACCTACTTGTTTCTATGTTTCTTTCAAATGGTTGTCCTGTGTTTTTTCTCTTCTTTTTTCTCTCTGTTATTTAGTGTGCGACGACTTGACTGTATCTTTGCTATGTCATTTTAATCTTTCCACAGCACGCGAGGTGAATAAACCCGAAACAATACAGTGACGTCACACGTGACTACTGTGATGAACAGAAACAAGGATGGATGGACGGACAGTGGTACAAAAAGTAAGAAAAAGTTATTTCTCTGATAAAAGGTATCGCGTGAATTGTAGGTTCACGGTATAGGTTTTTTCTCTCATTTTTGAAGATCATATATACAGTTGTCTATAATTGCTTACATCCACTTCCTTTGAACTATGGTGGATAGTTGTCTCATTGGACGTCCTACCACATCTCCTTATTTTCATATTGAAATGACAGCAACTTAACGACACACACAAACATAGCCTGCTAGTATATACGTACATGGGAGACTGAAAAATTCTGTGCTTATTGGTAAATGATAAAAAAAAACATTAAAACTTTAAGGTATGCTATGACTAAGCTTTAAATATAAGGTAGATAGGGAGTAGGAAACACACATATTTTTTTTTTTTTATTTGGCCTTAATGAAGAAGAAAAGCACACACACAATATATTAGAACTTGTACTAACATCCATTAAACGCTATGCTAATATATGTCTTTAAAAGAGAACCATTATTTTATTTTAATTTATTTTTTCTTCGTTTCAATCTTGGTTTTTGATTCTTTTTACATTAAATCTGTTTTTACTGTTGCAATAGTTTACAAATATTTTTAGTCCAAATACAATTCATTGATAATATATCCCCCCTTTTTTGTCCGGATATTTTTTTTTTTTTTTTTTGAAAAAGGGGGGGGGGGGGCTGGAGGTTTAGTTAAATGCAGTGGGAAAATGTTTTGCCCAAAGTCCAATGGTTCACACTGATGTGTTTTTGTCCTTCTGTCTCTTTTTAATCGTCCGTGTCACGGGATGCTGCTTCACCCTTTACCGGTTCTGGTTTCACTTGCATAGCTTATATAGGTATAATGCATATGTATAGCCAGAGTCTTCACTGTGACACACATTCCCCTTTTTGAGGGGAAATAAATAACTTTTGTAATTGTCAATTAAGATACAAATGATATGTACCACTGTCGAATTATAAAACTACAAAAATCTTCGTGTTTTGTTTTTGTTTTGTTTGTATCGAAACTTTCAGGCGGCCAGGCCACTTTGAGCTCAGATCATCGGTTATTGATAATAAAATTAATGAAATATATTTTGCTGAAAAATATGGTATATTCGATAAGACATATTCGAGTTTTTGACTTGAAAGTGCGCAAATTGTACATGCAAATGGAAATAAAAGCGAAGACGCATCATACAGAACAGTTGTTCAGTGCCTCAGATCCACTGAATACAAAGTCGCTCTCTGAAAAGTTCCCAACGCTAGATTAAATAAAAAGATGTTTCAAATTCGTATTCTAGATATTGGGTTTGTTCATTCGACTCTTGAATGTTTGCGAAATTTCGCTCGGGTTGAATAAAAATGTTATTTGAAGTTTTAGTAAAAATCTGCAATTAAACAATGGCGCGTGAACTTTTTGTGTGTTTCCCTCTAGCTGGAAACAAACTTATTACGAGGAGGAACATGCTTCCAGTGAATAAAAACGGAAAGAAACCTAAAGAGAAATGATTTTTCTTCCTCTGTACAATTTTACGACGATAGAATATTTGTGTAATGAGAAAAACTCGTAAATTTTCTGTCAACATACCTGCGAAGACAATTCAGTCGGTTCTACTTTAACTATTAATATCTTTTTACTGTGTACATCGAAAAATACACAGTTTATCTAACATGCAAGATTAATGACTGTTGAGCAATTTGGTATGCTATATGTGAATGTTTTTGATAGAATTATACTATAAATTATCATAAAAGTCTTCGAAGAAGCACATAATCATTTTACCGAGATCGCGTAATGGATTTTACAAGTTATTTTTAAGGGTGTCTTCGTCGAGGTCCGCGTTCGTCTGTTATAAATAAACGAGGCCTGGAATGGCGTTATTTTCAAATCGTTATTCGTAGTATAAACTTCGTAAAGGATAATATTTTGAATCATTCAAAATGGCAGACGCAACAGCAGCACCAGCAGTAGCACCAGCTAAATCACCAAAGAAAAAGGCAGCAGCCAAGCCAAAGAAGCCTTCCGCACATCCTAAATACAGCGAGATGATTGGAAAAGCCATCGCCGCTTTGAAAGAACGTGGAGGTTCTTCAAGGCAAGCAATTCTGAAGTACATCATGGCCAACTTCAACGTCGGAAAAGATGCCAAGTCAGTAAATGCTCATTTAAAACTTGCACTCAGAGCCGGAGTTAAGAACAACAGTTTGAAGCAGTCCAAGGGAACTGGAGCATCCGGATCTTTCAGAATTGGAGAGGCTAAAGTAGTTAAAAAGAAGCCAGCAAAGGCAAAGAAAGCAGCCAAACCTAAGGCCGCCAAGCCTAAGAAGGCAAAGAGCACACCCAAGAAGAAGAAGCCAGCAGCAAAGAAACCAGCTGGAGAAAAAAAGGCTGCCAAACCAAAGGCAAAAAAACCAGCAGCAAAGAAAGCAGCCAAGCCAAAGAAGCCAGCAGCCAAGTCACCAGCAAAAAAGAAGGCAGCCAAACCAAAAGCCAAGAAGACCCCAAAGAAGAAGTAAACTGTTCCAGACTTCAGTCTGCAGAGGCTATTCAGCCACCAAAAGCCCTTTTAAGGGCTACCCAATTTATTCAAAAAGAATCTACAATTGTTGTACATTAGTTATCAAACTAAATCTAGCTGAGCCCTACCCTTTTCTTTACTTTTCTCTGAACTTTGCACTGGTCTCTGAAATATTTTTTGGGGTCACATTATTTCCATTGTTTGTTTTATTTCACTCCTTATGACTATACTATTTCTAACACCTAAGTATGCAGCTGGGTTTGTTTTTTTTTTTTGGATATATTTTGTGTAGTTAGGCACCATTAAAGTTATATCAGTGTATTTTCACGCACTTATTTGAACTGAATATAACTTTTTCTATTCAGTTTTCGTTAGAGTGACAATCTACGAAAATAGGAAGTCATGCTAGGGTTTTATTGTGCTCTTTTTTTTAGGGGGAAGGGGGTCAAAATCACACAGCTAACCTTCAACCGAAAAATCATTTTTGTCATTATGTGAGTTTTTCCATTTCTCTCTTCTTCTTCGTATTCAACTTGACTGACATTTTTTGTTGGACTTTTTCTACACGTAAGCAAAGTCAAAGGTTGGCTCTCTATTTCATATCAACTAGTCAATGGGGAGGTAACTCTAAAATTAAACTCAGTACTTTTTTTCAGTACTATATAAATAAACTGTTAAAATGTACATAATACAAAAGATGTATAACGTATCGTAAAAATCAGATTAGTAGCAAATGAATGCAGTGACGTTTGTCTGTTATTTATTTATTTTTTTATTTATTACTTGTCAAAATTACTACAATAATATTGTGTATTAAAAGTTAAAAGGAAACTCTAAAGTATGGAGGTTTTTGTTCAACCTTTAACAGTTCTGCAATTATTTTGTCATTTTATTACCTGCGATTTATTATGCAAATTTCACTATTCTCTACCTTTCGAATTTCATCTTTGTTTTACTCGTGTATAAAATAAATGCACCTACTTGTTTCTATGTTTCTTTCAAATGGTTGTCCTGTGTTTTTTCTCTTCTTTTTTCTCTCTGTTATTTAGTGTGCGACGACTTGACTGTATCTTTGCTATGTCATTTTAATCTTTCCACAGCACGCGAGGTGAATAAACCCGAAACAATACAGTGACGTCACACGTGACTACTGTGATGAACAGAAACAAGGATGGATGGACGGACAGTGGTACAAAAAGTAAGAAAAAGTTATTTCTCTGATAAAAGGTATCGCGTGAATTGTAGGTTCACGGTATAGGTTTTTTCTCTCATTTTTGAAGATCATATATACAGTTGTCTATAATTGCTTACATCCACTTCCTTTGAACTATGGTGGATAGTTGTCTCATTGGACGTCCTACCACATCTCCTTATTTTCATATTGAAATGACAGCAACTTAACGACACACACAAACATAGCCTGCTAGTATATACGTACATGGGAGACTGAAAAATTCTGTGCTTATTGGTAAATGATAAAAAAAAACATTAAAACTTTAAGGTATGCTATGACTAAGCTTTAAATATAAGGTAGATAGGGAGTAGGAAACACACATATTTTTTTTTTTTTATTTGGCCTTAATGAAGAAGAAAAGCACACACACAATATATTAGAACTTGTACTAACATCCATTAAACGCTATGCTAATATATGTCTTTAAAAGAGAACCATTATTTTATTTTAATTTATTTTTTCTTCGTTTCAATCTTGGTTTTTGATTCTTTTTACATTAAATCTGTTTTTACTGTTGCAATAGTTTACAAATATTTTTAGTCCAAATACAATTCATTGATAATATATCCCCCCTTTTTTGTCCGGATATTTTTTTTTTTTTTTTTTGAAAAAGGGGGGGGGGGCTGGAGGTTTAGTTAAATGCAGTGGGAAAATGTTTTGCCCAAAGTCCAATGGTTCACACTGATGTGTTTTTGTCCTTCTGTCTCTTTTTAATCGTCCGTGTCACGGGATGCTGCTTCACCCTTTACCGGTTCTGGTTTCACTTGCATAGCTTATATAGGTATAATGCATATGTATAGCCAGAGTCTTCACTGTGACACACATTCCCCTTTTTGAGGGGAAATAAATAACTTTTGTAATTGTCAATTAAGATACAAATGATATGTACCACTGTCGAATTATAAAACTACAAAAATCTTCGTGTTTTGTTTTTGTTTTGTTTGTATCGAAACTTTCAGGCGGCCAGGCCACTTTGAGCTCAGATCATCGGTTATTGATAATAAAATTAATGAAATATATTTTGCTGAAAAATATGGTATATTCGATAAGACATATTCGAGTTTTTGACTTGAAAGTGCGCAAATTGTACATGCAAATGGAAATAAAAGCGAAGACGCATCATACAGAACAGTTGTTCAGTGCCTCAGATCCACTGAATACAAAGTCGCTCTCTGAAAAGTTCCCAACGCTAGATTAAATAAAAAGATGTTTCAAATTCGTATTCTAGATATTGGGTTTGTTCATTCGACTCTTGAATGTTTGCGAAATTTCGCTCGGGTTGAATAAAAATGTTATTTGAAGTTTTAGTAAAAATCTGCAATTAAACAATGGCGCGTGAACTTTTTGTGTGTTTCCCTCTAGCTGGAAACAAACTTATTACGAGGAGGAACATGCTTCCAGTGAATAAAAACGGAAAGAAACCTAAAGAGAAATGATTTTTCTTCCTCTGTACAATTTTACGACGATAGAATATTTGTGTAATGAGAAAAACTCGTAAATTTTCTGTCAACATACCTGCGAAGACAATTCAGTCGGTTCTACTTTAACTATTAATATCTTTTTACTGTGTACATCGAAAAATACACAGTTTATCTAACATGCAAGATTAATGACTGTTGAGCAATTTGGTATGCTATATGTGAATGTTTTTGATAGAATTATACTATAAATTATCATAAAAGTCTTCGAAGAAGCACATAATCATTTTACCGAGATCGCGTAATGGATTTTACAAGTTATTTTTAAGGGTGTCTTCGTCGAGGTCCGCGTTCGTCTGTTATAAATAAACGAGGCCTGGAATGGCGTTATTTTCAAATCGTTATTCGTAGTATAAACTTCGTAAAGGATAATATTTTGAATCATTCAAAATGGCAGACGCAACAGCAGCACCAGCAGTAGCACCAGCTAAATCACCAAAGAAAAAGGCAGCAGCCAAGCCAAAGAAGCCTTCCGCACATCCTAAATACAGCGAGATGATTGGAAAAGCCATCGCCGCTTTGAAAGAACGTGGAGGTTCTTCAAGGCAAGCAATTCTGAAGTACATCATGGCCAACTTCAACGTCGGAAAAGATGCCAAGTCAGTAAATGCTCATTTAAAACTTGCACTCAGAGCCGGAGTTAAGAACAACAGTTTGAAGCAGTCCAAGGGAACTGGAGCATCCGGATCTTTCAGAATTGGAGAGGCTAAAGTAGTTAAAAAGAAGCCAGCAAAGGCAAAGAAAGCAGCCAAACCTAAGGCCGCCAAGCCTAAGAAGGCAAAGAGCACACCCAAGAAGAAGAAGCCAGCAGCAAAGAAACCAGCTGGAGAAAAAAAGGCTGCCAAACCAAAGGCAAAAAAACCAGCAGCAAAGAAAGCAGCCAAGCCAAAGAAGCCAGCAGCCAAGTCACCAGCAAAAAAGAAGGCAGCCAAACCAAAAGCCAAGAAGACCCCAAAGAAGAAGTAAACTGTTCCAGACTTCAGTCTGCAGAGGCTATTCAGCCACCAAAAGCCCTTTTAAGGGCTACCCAATTTATTCAAAAAGAATCTACAATTGTTGTACATTAGTTATCAAACTAAATCTAGCTGAGCCCTACCCTTTTCTTTACTTTTCTCTGAACTTTGCACTGGTCTCTGAAATATTTTTTGGGGTCACATTATTTCCATTGTTTGTTTTATTTCACTCCTTATGACTATACTATTTCTAACACCTAAGTATGCAGCTGGGTTTGTTTTTTTTTTTGGATATATTTTGTGTAGTTAGGCACCATTAAAGTTATATCAGTGTATTTTCACGCACTTATTTGAACTGAATATAACTTTTTCTATTCAGTTTTCGTTAGAGTGACAATCTACGAAAATAGGAAGTCATGCTAGGGTTTTATTGTGCTCTTTTTTTTAGGGGGAAGGGGGTCAAAATCACACAGCTAACCTTCAACCGAAAAATCATTTTTGTCATTATGTGAGTTTTTCCATTTCTCTCTTCTTCTTCGTATTCAACTTGACTGACATTTTTTGTTGGACTTTTTCTACACGTAAGCAAAGTCAAAGGTTGGCTCTCTATTTCATATCAACTAGTCAATGGGGAGGTAACTCTAAAATTAAACTCAGTACTTTTTTTCAGTACTATATAAATAAACTGTTAAAATGTACATAATACAAAAGATGTATAACGTATCGTAAAAATCAGATTAGTAGCAAATGAATGCAGTGACGTTTGTCTGTTATTTATTTATTTTTTTATTTATTACTTGTCAAAATTACTACAATAATATTGTGTATTAAAAGTTAAAAGGAAACTCTAAAGTATGGAGGTTTTTGTTCAACCTTTAACAGTTCTGCAATTATTTTGTCATTTTATTACCTGCGATTTATTATGCAAATTTCACTATTCTCTACCTTTCGAATTTCATCTTTGTTTTACTCGTGTATAAAATAAATGCACCTACTTGTTTCTATGTTTCTTTCAAATGGTTGTCCTGTGTTTTTTCTCTTCTTTTTTCTCTCTGTTATTTAGTGTGCGACGACTTGACTGTATCTTTGCTATGTCATTTTAATCTTTCCACAGCACGCGAGGTGAATAAACCCGAAACAATACAGTGACGTCACACGTGACTACTGTGATGAACAGAAACAAGGATGGATGGACGGACAGTGGTACAAAAAGTAAGAAAAAGTTATTTCTCTGATAAAAGGTATCGCGTGAATTGTAGGTTCACGGTATAGGTTTTTTCTCTCATTTTTGAAGATCATATATACAGTTGTCTATAATTGCTTACATCCACTTCCTTTGAACTATGGTGGATAGTTGTCTCATTGGACGTCCTACCACATCTCCTTATTTTCATATTGAAATGACAGCAACTTAACGACACACACAAACATAGCCTGCTAGTATATACGTACATGGGAGACTGAAAAATTCTGTGCTTATTGGTAAATGATAAAAAAAAACATTAAAACTTTAAGGTATGCTATGACTAAGCTTTAAATATAAGGTAGATAGGGAGTAGGAAACACACATATTTTTTTTTTTTTATTTGGCCTTAATGAAGAAGAAAAGCACACACACAATATATTAGAACTTGTACTAACATCCATTAAACGCTATGCTAATATATGTCTTTAAAAGAGAACCATTATTTTATTTTAATTTATTTTTTCTTCGTTTCAATCTTGGTTTTTGATTCTTTTTACATTAAATCTGTTTTTACTGTTGCAATAGTTTACAAATATTTTTAGTCCAAATACAATTCATTGATAATATATCCCCCCTTTTTTGTCCGGATATTTTTTTTTTTTTTTTTGAAAAAGGGGGGGGGGGCTGGAGGTTTAGTTAAATGCAGTGGGAAAATGTTTTGCCCAAAGTCCAATGGTTCACACTGATGTGTTTTTGTCCTTCTGTCTCTTTTTAATCGTCCGTGTCACGGGATGCTGCTTCACCCTTTACCGGTTCTGGTTTCACTTGCATAGCTTATATAGGTATAATGCATATGTATAGCCAGAGTCTTCACTGTGACACACATTCCCCTTTTTGAGGGGAAATAAATAACTTTTGTAATTGTCAATTAAGATACAAATGATATGTACCACTGTCGAATTATAAAACTACAAAAATCTTCGTGTTTTGTTTTTGTTTTGTTTGTATCGAAACTTTCAGGCGGCCAGGCCACTTTGAGCTCAGATCATCGGTTATTGATAATAAAATTAATGAAATATATTTTGCTGAAAAATATGGTATATTCGATAAGACATATTCGAGTTTTTGACTTGAAAGTGCGCAAATTGTACATGCAAATGGAAATAAAAGCGAAGACGCATCATACAGAACAGTTGTTCAGTGCCTCAGATCCACTGAATACAAAGTCGCTCTCTGAAAAGTTCCCAACGCTAGATTAAATAAAAAGATGTTTCAAATTCGTATTCTAGATATTGGGTTTGTTCATTCGACTCTTGAATGTTTGCGAAATTTCGCTCGGGTTGAATAAAAATGTTATTTGAAGTTTTAGTAAAAATCTGCAATTAAACAATGGCGCGTGAACTTTTTGTGTGTTTCCCTCTAGCTGGAAACAAACTTATTACGAGGAGGAACATGCTTCCAGTGAATAAAAACGGAAAGAAACCTAAAGAGAAATGATTTTTCTTCCTCTGTACAATTTTACGACGATAGAATATTTGTGTAATGAGAAAAACTCGTAAATTTTCTGTCAACATACCTGCGAAGACAATTCAGTCGGTTCTACTTTAACTATTAATATCTTTTTACTGTGTACATCGAAAAATACACAGTTTATCTAACATGCAAGATTAATGACTGTTGAGCAATTTGGTATGCTATATGTGAATGTTTTTGATAGAATTATACTATAAATTATCATAAAAGTCTTCGAAGAAGCACATAATCATTTTACCGAGATCGCGTAATGGATTTTACAAGTTATTTTTAAGGGTGTCTTCGTCGAGGTCCGCGTTCGTCTGTTATAAATAAACGAGGCCTGGAATGGCGTTATTTTCAAATCGTTATTCGTAGTATAAACTTCGTAAAGGATAATATTTTGAATCATTCAAAATGGCAGACGCAACAGCAGCACCAGCAGTAGCACCAGCTAAATCACCAAAGAAAAAGGCAGCAGCCAAGCCAAAGAAGCCTTCCGCACATCCTAAATACAGCGAGATGATTGGAAAAGCCATCGCCGCTTTGAAAGAACGTGGAGGTTCTTCAAGGCAAGCAATTCTGAAGTACATCATGGCCAACTTCAACGTCGGAAAAGATGCCAAGTCAGTAAATGCTCATTTAAAACTTGCACTCAGAGCCGGAGTTAAGAACAACAGTTTGAAGCAGTCCAAGGGAACTGGAGCATCCGGATCTTTCAGAATTGGAGAGGCTAAAGTAGTTAAAAAGAAGCCAGCAAAGGCAAAGAAAGCAGCCAAACCTAAGGCCGCCAAGCCTAAGAAGGCAAAGAGCACACCCAAGAAGAAGAAGCCAGCAGCAAAGAAACCAGCTGGAGAAAAAAAGGCTGCCAAACCAAAGGCAAAAAACCAGCAGCAAAGAAAGCAGCCAAGCCAAAGAAGCCAGCAGCCAAGTCACCAGCAAAAAAGAAGGCAGCCAAACCAAAAGCCAAGAAGACCCCAAAGAAGAAGTAAACTGTTCCAGACTTCAGTCTGCAGAGGCTATTCAGCCACCAAAAGCCCTTTTAAGGGCTACCCAATTTATTCAAAAAGAATCTACAATTGTTGTACATTAGTTATCAAACTAAATCTAGCTGAGCCCTACCCTTTTCTTTACTTTTCTCTGAACTTTGCACTGGTCTCTGAAATATTTTTTGGGGTCACATTATTTCCATTGTTTGTTTTATTTCACTCCTTATGACTATACTATTTCTAACACCTAAGTATGCAGCTGGGTTTGTTTTTTTTTTTGGATATATTTTGTGTAGTTAGGCACCATTAAAGTTATATCAGTGTATTTTCACGCACTTATTTGAACTGAATATAACTTTTTCTATTCAGTTTTCGTTAGAGTGACAATCTACGAAATAGGAAGTCATGCTAGGGTTTTATTGTGCTCTTTTTTTTAGGGGGAAGGGGGTCAAAATCACACAGCTAACCTTCAACCGAAAAATCATTTTTGTCATTATGTGAGTTTTTCCATTTCTCTCTTCTTCTTCGTATTCAACTTGACTGACATTTTTTTGTTGGACTTTTTCTACACGTAAGCAAAGTCAAAGGTTGGCTCTCTATTTCATATCAACTAGTCAATGGGGAGGTAACTCTAAAATTAAACTCAGTACTTTTTTTCAGTACTATATAAATAAACTGTTAAAATGTACATAATACAAAAGATGTATAACGTATCGTAAAAATCAGATTAGTAGCAAATGAATGCAGTGACGTTTGTCTGTTATTTATTTATTTTTTTATTTATTACTTGTCAAAATTACTACAATAATATTGTGTATTAAAAGTTAAAAGGAAACTCTAAAGTATGGAGGTTTTTGTTCAACCTTTAACAGTTCTGCAATTATTTTGTCATTTTATTACCTGCGATTTATTATGCAAATTTCACTATTCCTCTACCTTTCGAATTTCATCTTTGTTTTACTCGTGTATAAAATAAATGCACCTACTTGTTTCTATGTTTCTTTCAAATGGTTGTCCTGTGTTTTTTCTCTTCTTTTTTCTCTCTGTTATTTAGTGTGCGACGACTTGACTGTATCTTTGCTATGTCATTTTAATCTTTCCACAGCACGCGAGGTGAATAAACCCGAAACAATACAGTGACGTCACACGTGACTACTGTGATGAACAGAAACAAGGATGGATGGACGGACAGTGGTACAAAAAGTAAGAAAAAGTTATTTCTCTGATAAAAGGTATCGCGTGAATTGTAGGTTCACGGTATAGGTTTTTTCTCTCATTTTTGAAGATCATATATACAGTTGTCTATAATTGCTTACATCCACTTCCTTTGAACTATGGTGGATAGTTGTCTCATTGGACGTCCTACCACATCTCCTTATTTTCATATTGAAATGACAGCAACTTAACGACACACACAAACATAGCCTGCTAGTATATACGTACATGGGAGACTGAAAAATTCTGTGCTTATTGGTAAATGATAAAAAAAAACATTAAAACTTTAAGGTATGCTATGACTAAGCTTTAAATATAAGGTAGATAGGGAGTAGGAAACACACATATTTTTTTTTTTTTATTTGGCCTTAATGAAGAAGAAAAGCACACACACAATATATTAGAACTTGTACTAACATCCATTAAACGCTATGCTAATATATGTCTTTAAAAGAGAACCATTATTTTATTTTAATTTATTTTTTCTTCGTTTCAATCTTGGTTTTTGATTCTTTTTACATTAAATCTGTTTTTACTGTTGCAATAGTTTACAAATATTTTTAGTCCAAATACAATTCATTGATAATATATCCCCCCTTTTTTGTCCGGATATTTTTTTTTTTTTTTTTTGAAAAAGGGGGGGGGGGGGGCTGGAGGTTTAGTTAAATGCAGTGGGAAAAATGTTTTGCCCAAAGTCCAATGGTTCACACTGATGTGTTTTTGTCCTTCTGTCTCTTTTTAATCGTCCGTGTCACGGGATGCTGCTTCACCCTTTACCGGTTCTGGTTTCACTTGCATAGCTTATATAGGTATAATGCATATGTATAGCCAGAGTCTTCACTGTGACACACATTCCCCTTTTTGAGGGGAAATAAATAACTTTTGTAATTGTCAATTAAGATACAAATGATATGTACCACTGTCGAATTATAAAACTACAAAAATCTTCGTGTTTTGTTTTTGTTTTGTTTGTATCGAAACTTTCAGGCGGCCAGGCCACTTTGAGCTCAGATCATCGGTTATTGATAATAAAATTAATGAAATATATTTTGCTGAAAAATATGGTATATTCGATAAGACATATTCGAGTTTTTGACTTGAAAGTGCGCAAATTGTACATGCAAATGGAAATAAAAGCGAAGACGCATCATACAGAACAGTTGTTCAGTGCCTCAGATCCACTGAATACAAAGTCGCTCTCTGAAAAGTTCCCAACGCTAGATTAAATAAAAAGATGTTTCAAATTCGTATTCTAGATATTGGGTTTGTTCATTCGACTCTTGAATGTTTGCGAAATTTCGCTCGGGTTGAATAAAAATGTTATTTGAAGTTTTAGTAAAAATCTGCAATTAAACAATGGCGCTGTGAACTTTTTGTGTGTTTCCCTCTAGCTGGAAACAAACTTATTACGAGGAGGAACATGCTTCCAGTGAATAAAAACGGAAAGAAACCTAAAGAGAAATGATTTTTCTTCCTCTGTACAATTTTACGACGATAGAATATTTGTGTAATGAGAAAAACTCGTAAATTTTCTGTCAACATACCTGCGAAGACAATTCAGTCGGTTCTACTTTAACTATTAATATCTTTTTACTGTGTACATCGAAAAATACACAGTTTATCTAACATGCAAGATTAATGACTGTTGAGCAATTTGGTATGCTATATGTGAATGTTTTTGATAGAATTATACTATAAATTATCATAAAAGTCTTCGAAGAAGCACATAATCATTTTACCGAGATCGCGTAATGGATTTTACAAGTTATTTTTAAGGGTGTCTTCGTCGAGGTCCGCGTTCGTCTGTTATAAATAACGAGGCCTGGAATGGCGTTATTTTCAAATCGTTATTCGTAGTATAAACTTCGTAAAGGATAATATTTTGAATCATTCAAAATGGCAGACGCAACAGCAGCACCAGCAGTAGCACCAGCTAAATCACCAAAGAAAAGGCAGCAGCCAAGCCAAAGAAGCCCTTGCACATCCTAAATACAGCGAGATGATTGGAAAAGCCATCGCCGCTTTGAAAGAACGTGGAGGTTCTTCAAGGCAAGCCAATTCTGAAGTACATCATGGCCAACTTCAACGTCGGAAAGATGCCAAGTCAGTAAATGCTCATTTAAAACTTGCACTCAGAGCCGGAGTTAAGAACAACAGTTTGAAGCAGTCCAAGGGAACTGGAGCATCCGGATCTTTCAGAATTGGAGAGGCTAAAGTAGTTAAAAAGAAGCCAGCAAAGGCAAAGAAAGCAGCCAAACCTAAGGCCGCCAAGCCTAAGAAGGCAAAGAGCACACCCAAGAAGAAGAAGCCAGCAGCAAAGAAACCAGCTGGAGAAAAAAAGGCTGCCAAACCAAAGGCAAAAAAACCAGCAGCAAAGAAAGCAGCCAAGCCAAAGAAGCCAGCAGCCAAGTCACCAGCAAAAAAGAAGGCAGCCAAACCAAAAGCCAAGAAGACCCCAAAGAAGAAGTAAACTGTTCCAGACTTCAGTCTGCAGAGGCTATTCAGCCACCAAAAGCCCTTTTAAGGGCTACCCAATTTATTCAAAAGAATCTACAATTGTTGTACATTAGTTATCAAACTAAATCTAGCTGAGCCCTACCCTTTTCTTTACTTTTCTCTGAACTTTGCACTGGTCTCTGAAATATTTTTTGGGGGTCACATTATTTCCATTGTTTGTTTTATTTCACTCCTTATGACTATACTATTTCTAACACCTAAGTATGCAGCTGGGTTTGTTTTTTTTTTTTGGATATATTTTGTGTAGTTAGGCACCATTAAAGTTATATCAGTGTATTTTCACGCACTTATTTGAACTGAATATAACTTTTTCTATTCAGTTTTCGTTAGAGTGACAATCTACGAAAATAGGAAGTC
>NW_027269066.1:0-18858 GCF_963676685.1 Mytilus edulis
GACCTTGACTTGCTCTAAGTCGACATTATCTTACGTCTAATGCATTTAAAAAAAACCCGTATATTTACGTTTAGGGCATTTAATATAAGTCTACCTACCAAATTAAAATCAACATAAACATTATTAAAATAAACAAGAATGGAAAAGAAACAATTATGCATTGTTGCTCTGATATAATTTTTATTAACTATATTTGAGCGATAATGTCTTAATAAAAACTGATTGTCGTATACATAAAATATTTCATCTAGGTGCTTTCGTTGAAGTTCGCGTTACATATCAAAATGAATTTCATTGGTTGAAACGTTTGCAAAGTTTCAATCCAGGTGTTCTCATCGAGGTCCGCGTTCATGTTTCAATTCAATACACAATATTTCATCTAGGTGCTTTCGTTGAAGTTCGCGTTACATAGTAAAATGAATTTCATTGGTCGGAATATTTGCAAACTTTCAATCCAGGTGTTCTCATCGAGGTCCGCGTTCGTGTTTCAATTCAATAGACAATATGAAGTCCAATATGGTAAAAAAAAAGGATTTAAACTCTACGATGTCGAGTAAATAAATAGAATTTAGAAAATAAAACACTTTTACGATTCCTCCAACACAATAAACTTCCAACACAACAAATATACTATCCTTTTCGCCGATGAATAATTATAACTATAATATAAGAACTAGGATTTGTATACTATTCAATCTGGGAACAGTATACCTAACAATATATATGTTCCTGATTTGATTTATTCCTCTAGAAAATAAATTTCATTTATTCACTTAAATCAATAATTGATCAACTTGAACTTTGAAAAAGTTACATTAATATATCTTTTCGCATCCTTTAATTTAAGGTAATTAAATCTGAAAAACTAAATAAAATTAATTGTATTATTTAATTTAGATTCTTTATTTCTTATAAAACCAAGTGAACGGTAAAAAGAAAGATATTTTTACACATAATATTAACATACAGATTTTGCGTATGACCAGTTTGCACAAAGCGAGCAACGCGGATGAGAGATTGGTGATCAGCCTGGAGAACATACTTTTATGTATATATAATTCAAATTAATTAACACAAATTTTTCAAAACACAATATTTTTTGAAATAAATAAAGTGCCCAATTTCGAAACATGTACTCGGCTTACATAGTTAGGTTTCAGAAAAGTTCTTCTACTTTCTGTTAGAGTTGTGCAGTTTAGAATATAGTGAAATACATCAACCTATCTCTTGAGAGTTACAAAGTACACAGTACCTTTCCTGTTTCATAATTCTACGCCATCTACCGGTTGCTATAGGTAACCGATGATTTCCAGTTCTAAACATATACAACGTTATCTTATCTTAATAACGTAATAAGTCTAAATATTCTGCAAATTCAAAGATTTCATTAAACAGTTTTTAACATAATACTTTTGGAGAATATTCCATTTCTGATTTCCAAGTCTGCTGAAATTGGTAAAAAAATCTCTGTTTAGTGCTCAACTTTAACCCTTTTGGATTAAAACTATAGTTACTCTGATTTAACCAAATATTTTAAAATACATATTTATTCAAGATATTTTTTATACAAATCAACCAATCGAGAGTAAATCCACCATCTACGTTGAGTTTATAAATATATCTATATAATTTACTATCGGAACTGTTTACAATGTTAGACCAAAAAGACACCCTACGGTGTTCCACATATACTGACATAGGATAAGCGCCTAGCTCTCCATAAACCATAAAGCTTGGGGTTGATTTTTTTAAAGTTTAAGAAAAGTTTACAAAACTTGAAATGCACTTTCTATTGCATCAATAAAACTAAATCTCCAAATTTCACAGCCATATAGCAATATAGGCCTTACAATTTTATCAAAAAGATCGTACTGACATTTAATTACTAGTAGATTAACTAAAATAATTGATTCGATATTTTTATTAATCAATCGATAAATTGAAGAACTGAATGGAATAAAAACATAAATAAAGAAAATATTTGTTTAACGCCATTATCTTTGACTATCCTACAGGTATACTAGCCAGGAGACTGTACAGTGGCGGATGTGGGTTTTGTTCCGTAGATAAGACCTCCCGTTTGTTTGACAAAATTATTTTTCAATTGGGACATATGGTTTGAAATCCCTCTTTTCTGTGACCAGTGGTTGTCGTTGTTGTTTATATTTTTCTATAAGTGTTGTACATCAATCAGGCCGATAGTTTTCTTGTTTGAATTGTTTTAATTCATATTTGTAATTTTGGGAAATTTTATAAATGTTTAAGCGGTTAGGTTTTCGCTCGTTGTTGAAGGATGTACGGTGATCTAATTCATTGGCAAGTACACCGTATCTTCTTACATTTATTCGTTAAATCATGTAGATCTTCATCAAGTCTAAATAAATAAATGATTTTGAAAATGTACTTATTGATAACTATACAACTTTTAATTCCAAATGATTATGTTTATCTAACATAGAATTATTATCAGCGGAGACATATACACACTAAGTCTAAACTGGTTTAAAAAATTATTGTCATATGTATATGTAATAGTGTGTTTTTATGTAAAAAAAACCTGTGAATATCTACCACTACTTTTACCGGCTTAAGAGATCAGCGTTTCTCGCGAGCTTTGAATAAACAAATCCAAACCAAAACAAGTACATAAAATGCATATTTTTAATCACAATATAGAAACACTTAAATTGTAATACATATTTTATGAATAATTTAATTTTATTAAATCTTTGTCAATCAGGCATGTACAGCAGCATCAAGGGATTGTACACAAACAATTCCTTATTTACAATTCCTTGGCAGCATGTATTCTTCTATATTGTGACCTTATTTGAACTAAAAGAAAAAGAAGAAGAAGAAGAAGAAGTCTGGAATTATCGCTATCTGTTCGACGGTCTAAAGATTACAGTGTGTTATCGATCTAGGTGTTCTCGCTGAGGGCCGCGTTCTAAATCTTAAGCATTTCATTGGTCAGTAGATTTGCAATCTTTCAATCCAAGGTGTTCTCAATTGAGTCCGCGTTCATGTTTCAATAGGATAAACTATATTGTTAGTTTTCTATCAAAGTTAACAAAGTAGATTTTTTTTATCCGAAAAGACGGATTTTTCTACATGTTCTACAATAAATTTGTACAACGATTGAATATTGTTTAATGCATAAATGTCCAGGTCTAGATCGAACTTGCTTTGCTTCGACGAAAGTACGAATATAGAAAAATCACAGATTTATATTAAAACTAAAACGTTCAAGAACAGTTAAAGAAATCATCACAATTTTTTTATTGTTAGTTATTTTGTACAAATATAACTATAATGCGAACCCGAGGTTGTGAAATAGCACGTGAAATCGCAACTGAGCGTGAATTCTTTGGTTCTAAGAATACCTATTGTCAATTTCAAGTTCTGTTTCGACATCATTGTAATATATGTCACTGGACGTTAAAACTCAATCCTTAATTTCGTCTTCGTCAAATAGTGCTGTTGGTTTCTTTTTATTATTATTACATACTAGTATACATGAATACACCACAAGTTATTCCTATGTAATGTCATTTACTAGATATTTAGTGCAAAGTCAATTTTAAAGATGAAAATCGTATTGGTTCGATAATGCTTCAAACTAAATATAAACTGAGAATACATGTATAACTGCCATATTCCGAATCCCCGACATTCATTTGTGTAAATGAAGAAAAGATAACAATGATCGGTATCTGTGTGAATCTACGTCTCAATCAAGCTTCATACAGATGTTACAGAATATTCAAGATTTACAACTTTTCTTGAATATGATTGCCAATGGAATAAACCATGCAGGAGATTTCAAACTAGCCCAATTAATTTGTGTGTGAACTATAACAACTGAAATCGTAATTCTGTTGTAGTGTATATTGGTCGTTTCTGTAACATGAAGGCGTATGGCAACCATACTAACATTCTTAGTTCAAAAGTACACCACAACCCTTTTCTTTGTGCATAATACGCTCAGGAACATACATCTTACTATTTTGCATGGATTGGTAGTAAATGTAACTTTTTAACTGTAGTCCATTTGACATCAAAGTCTCATACGGAGGCTAGGATTTATAATTCGGCTAGTCTGGATGACTTCGTACAATACCCCCGCTCCGCATTCATTATATATAGTTTAAACATACATAATTTAAAGTTTAGATCCTTTAGTTTGCATATATAGGGATATGACATTTAAATTTCGTATTGCTTAGTTCAACCTGCAACACATTTTATTCGATGTCACCAATGGTAAACATGTAAAATGAAACAATAACTTACTATAATACCAATATAAACTTTTGTTGTATGATTATACAAACCGAAATCACTACTAGACTAGGTGTTAACACGCTCAAATTAACAAAATTGTGTTTCAAAGAACCAATGCACCAAATTGATTTCATAGGATTTAGTTTAACATTTAAACCAGTTCAAGGAATGTATTACTTGACAAGAACAATTAAAATGCAGGACAAATTCGGCTTACAACACGAACTTTGTTCAAAGAATAGTACCAAACATGTGACAAAAAGACGGGTATGTAATAAAATTAACGGTACCAATTTTCTTGCACCAGATGCGCATTTCGACAATACATGTCTCTTCAGTGATGCTCGTGGCCAAAATATTTGAAATCCAAAGCTTATATAAAAGATGAAGAGCTATAATCCAAAAGGTCCAAAAAGTATAGCCAAATCTTTGAAAGGAATCAGAGCTTTGCATGAGGGAGATACATTCCTTAATTTGTAATAATTTCTAATATTTTGTAACAGCAAATTTTAATAACACAAAAAATCCGTATCTTCATGCCAGTACCGAAGTACTGGCTACTGGGCTGGTGATACCCTCGGGGACTAATATGTATGTAACAGAGGTATCGCAATCACTGATGGATTGGTGGATAGTTACTGTTTGTTCAACGTTCAGTGACAAGTATCTCATGTGCATATTGCAATACCAAATTAAACTAACTTTAAGCAGACGACAAAAGCGAAATTGTGACAAATTTTATTTCCTGGTGTTATTTAGGAAGTCAAACATGTATATGGAAAGTAAATTTTATTATTATTTATTGAACAAGATAAGAGAATCAGTCACTATTATTTATTGAACAAAACAAGACTGAGTTCAAAACCGCTAAAAGAAGTTAAACCCGGTGAATGACACTCCTTATTGCTGAATTTGGGTTTGGCTGACCTAAATTTCTATTACGTTTTAAAACAATTATTCAAATTAAATATACAATTATTTTACTGTTTTTTTTTAGGGGGGGGGGGGGGAGTCATTTCATTTTTTCCAGAACATGTTATAATAGTTAATATCCGAGCCATAAAATACATGTATTATATCTGGCATAGTCCCAGATTATATTCTTTGTTAATATGCATCCTTCATTTAAAGTCTTGTTTTTCTTATAACACTTTACATCGTATATCAGGGGCACTGCCGAAAATTATCTTTCAAAAAGCAAATCTAAGTTGTAACCTTTAGAACTTGTATGTCTGATAATTTGCTCACATGACAAGAAATTTTACAATAAACATTGGTCACGCACGATAGATTCTGATGTATGACACGTGCCGTTACAATAGCCAGTTTACACGCATCAGCGCACACATGTTTGTCGAATAGACCAGTTGATTGGAGGAAAGTTACCGAAAACCACGCCTACCTTTAACTAATACCCAATCAAACGCCTTTGACATAAACATAAATAATACATGGGTAAGATTACAGAGATTTTGTTGCGTATTCAATATTTGAAAAAGTTTAAGACTCTTGATTCAAACTTAAAATTATAGAATATGCTCGTAATGCATTTTCGCAATTTCGTTAAATTTAATTTTATACATAATTTCACCTACCTGGTGAGGATAAAATACAAAGGAGTAGGTTCAGTAAGACCCCTTTTTGCCCCAAAATATAGCAGTTTAACAAAGTTGTGATACTGTAATCGTTAAGCTATTTATTTAGTAGAATGATTCTGCTACATAAATATGGGCTGTTTTTGACAATATATGGCACATATATCGGATACTAGCATCATAAAGTCATGCTACATTATTGAAATCTTCACAATTTTAGCATTTTAGTTAAATTTTAGATGGTTTCTGTCTAAAATGAAAGTGGCCGCATTCGTGTTCATTCATAATATTGAAACGTAAGTTGTATTTGATGATAATACATAATATATATAAAGGTTGAGGATGAACACGGATGCGGCCACTTTCATTTTTGACAAAAACCATCTGAAAAGTGACGATTTTTGGCAAATTTGATAGATTTTTCATATTCAAGCTTGAATCGGAGCGTTTTTAATGACTAAATCAGTTAAAATCTTTCACAAAAACTAATTGAATCAATTGAAATAGACACTTAAGTGTTTTAAAAGTGTCTAAAATATTTCGTCAGATGAACTTGAAAATTGAGGCCAAAATCGGCCCTTACTGGACCTACTCCTTTAAAAAATTGCAAATTACAACTATTTCGAATTAAATGGTTGTGATAAATGGGTATCAAAATGTATTAAACAAAAACAAAAACAAAGACCAGTTTCAACAAGAATGCTTTGTTTTTATTGCAGAATCGCATAAAAAATTCATGTTATCGTATTTTCAAAAACAATTAACAATTTGAAAACTGCTTTTCATTTTTACCTTACTAAATTCATATATTACGCAAATACGCATATGTGGTAGTCGCCACTTGCCGCTCAGTGAGTTTAGAAGGTGGTAGGATTTACAGAGAAGACAGAATATGTCGTCTCTGTGACACAAACAACATTGATGACGAGTTCCATTTCATTATGAATTGTAGAACATTTAAACTATAAAAAGAAGGAAATGTTTACGGAACTACTGTTAGTCAAACCCTAATATATCTTTAAAGTTGATCAATATTTTAACTCTTCAAATATTGTAATATAAGAAAAACTATGTAAAAAATATAAATGTGAAAGTCAGCTCTTCATGTTAATTTAATTGTATCGTTTACACATGCATGTAATAATTTTACCTTATAGTTATGTTTATGTATGTTCTTGATAACTATTTATTGAAGTTTTATGAGAAATAAAGTATTCGTATTCCTTTAAATTATAAATTACAGTACACGAAGACAGCCTAAGGGTAAAGTACAAGTGAATATATCATAAAGATTATATTTAATCCTCATCCGTACGCGTCCTTGTAACTGCAAAACTCTGGATTTTACTTGGTTCAATGTTCAGTGGTAAGTATTTCAAATATGCGCAGGTCCTGAGACAGAAAATCGAATTATTCATTCACTTATGGTCTTCAAACATAACGATTGCGGGATGATGGACAGGAAGACTTCAAGCGTAAGAGTGTGAACTAGCTGTCAGTAACTTAAGTACTCTCAGATCTTTTCTTGCTAGTGTCTTTTTGTTGTTCTGGTACACAAGTGAATCTTTCATTGTTGAAGACCCTTTAGCGACTATAAAAGATGAACAGGAATAAAAACGCTGACCATTGATAATTTGTATTTTTGTTAAGCATTGACTTTGTGTGCGATTACTGTCCCGTGTATGTTTACTCCATATTCCTTTATTTTCTATAAAAGCGTTTGTCTTGACAGTAAGTTGACACGACTTATGACGTTACGCCACGAGTTATCGTTCCTGATGTTATCGAATAACGTTCACACAAACAAGTCAATGCAGCCGGTTCTGCAATCACAAAGTGATTAAATAAAAAAAAAACAATATTTTTGGAAACTATTTGACATTTTTATGGTAACTTTTTCTAGATGCAGAGTGTCGAAAGTTTAAATGCAATACGTAACGGTAAACGTTTTGACATAGATTGCTTTATCGTGTTCCAGCAATTCTTCTGCTCATTTTTAACCTTTAAAAATGAATTACTATATACTTTTAATTTATATTCTCCTTTTTTTTAATATTTAAGCATCTGCACGATTTATCTATATGTTCTTATAAAAAATAGACTGAGTTTTATCACTTTATTTCATTCTTAGTTTATTTTGCAATAAATACTTTTCATGATGCACGCTGTATCCTCATGAAATTTTGTTTGGAAAATAAAAATCTTACATGTATCTTTAGAAACTTAGGATGATTTGTAAAAAAACGGGAATTCGTACAACTATTAATTCGTGTTAAAATGGTCGTCAAAATCACCGCTCGGACAAAATGGAAAAAGGAAATTGATTTGGATGAGAATACGGATAGAATAAGTCGAAAAAGTACAATACAAGCAGACTTTGCAACTCAAACAGAAAACAGTTTGTTAGTATGGAAATTCAATGTAAAAAAAAGTGGTTTTACTTGGTTATTTTGCCGAATAACATTCTATGTGTTCCAAATGTAAACAGTCTCATAAAACCGTTATAGTTTCGGAAACATTTTCGAAATAAAGTGCTAGCTAGACCAAGTTTACACAGGACATACAGTAACATCGGAATCAGGCCTGAGAAGGTTACCGTAGGCTGAGAAATACATAGAAACTTGATTCGGAAAAAACAAAATGAAAAAAATCAGGTCCCGTTAGAGTCTGATTAAAGCCAGTCCCAAGTATCCACTTGCGTCTATAAACGCAAGCTAATAGTTGGGACTGGCTTAAGTCACTAAGTAAGACTGGTTTCGTTATAAAAAAAATTCTCGAAATTTACAAGCAAACGACTGACTTATTAGTATTCAAATAGCAGAAAGAGACTGAAATAGATAGATCTTAAAATCATTTAGATTTTCTATTCGTGTTAATTTTCGCTTGCATGTGTACTCGCTGGTAGTGTATTTTTTTTGTGTGTGATTTGAGTTGGAAAAGATGTACATTTATAAGTTCGGAGACAAAACGACTAAAAGAGAATTAACATAGTTGCCTTGTTAGGCTATGGGGGGCAAATTGCTCATAATATACCCTCATTGTCCAGTGTCAGTCCAAATTTTTCTCAAACATTTTCCCGGATCGGCTCTATTACAAAACCTACCTAGTAATGTATTCAAGATAGTGTTAACTTGTTCTCGTCCTGAACATGCATGAAATATTTGCCACTGGACGTTAAGCAACCAACAATCAATCCTACAATTTACACCCGTCACTTGAAACTTTAGTTGTTAAAATTTAAATCATTGCCTATAATTTTTTCAAAGAAATCGACAAAATTTACGAACATTTAGGCAAAAAGAAATATATACGTTACCGCTTGATAATTATGGAAGTGGGGTAACATGAGACTTTATTTATAAAAAGTACAAGTACTAATAAAATAAAAAAATATATATGTAACATATTATTTGCACACCAGTTTGCTGTTAGAACGATTAATAGAGATATGGGATATGCAATTTATAAGATAGCTACAGTTGGAAATTTAACTACATCAAAACCAAATACACCAAGCAAATTAATTGTGACTAATGCTAATTGAACGAGTATCTCTTTATTTCTAATTTGTAGTCAGTTTACTAAACGACGGTTCCCTAAATAGGAAGGTTTTGATAAGTATAATTATCACAGTAACATTTCAGTCTCCTAGTACATATTTGTTTAAGTCCTAAAACTTTTGTTCTTCTGGAGAAAATTCCAACCATAATGAAATAAGGAGGTGCGGTAAAATTGCCAATTAATCATCTTTCTACCAAATACAAAATGACGGAAATGTTAGCTCGCTTACACTGCTACTTCATTTTATATTTCAAAATTACCATTCCATTATATGAACTGCATATTCAAAAATATGTTTTGTCACCAATATCCTAATAAAGCACTATCATCATGCTGTTTCACCCGTGTCCGTTCTACCGTCAATCGCGCACTTGGTGTTCACATATAGGGTTTATACGGCTTATTATTAAGGACTGAGTGCTGTCTTTTTGCTTCAGGTTTAAATTATGTACCAAAAATGTACTCATATTAAAGGTGCACATTTCGTCTTGGTTTCCTTTAAAAAAATTTTCATGACAGGTTGCTGGATTAGACGTTTTGATAAAATATAAAAGGCAAGCAGACTCCGGCTTACATCTTCTACATGTGGAATTGCAAGCTGAACCTTTTATATTTCGCATTTGCAGTTTGTTTTACTTAAAGAATGCATGTATAATCTCAAGATTTGTATCGTAAATAATTTTCCACAAATGACACTATTGAACTTTGTGAAATTTTGCATACAATTTGCACTGTTTGTCCGACTTACTGAGCTTGTATTGTATTGTCCTGAACATGCATGAACTATTTGACACTGAACGTAAAACAACCATCAAAAACCGAGCAATTATAAAACTGTTTACTGAATCATATTTTTAAAGTACTATATTTCTGCATGGATGAAGCAACGACACCACCATTGCCTTAAATGATGGAGTAAAAAACTCAGTAATTCAAATGAATCACACGTGAAATTTGTCCTGTTATTTTCACGTGAACTTTGCAAAAATATGAAGGTATTTTTCATGATTTTAATTAAATTTTAGAAAAAAGATATTATTTTAATAATGTTATTTTTAAAAATAACGTGCATTTAACGTGTACCAAATTCCGGTGATTTATGCATGAACCATTATTATAAATTTCACGTGTAACCAACCAGTATAAGCAAGTTTCAAGTATTTCAAATGACAATTTACACTTAGACTATAGCCACACAGTAGGACAGTAAATGGACAAAAGACAAGTAAATCAGAAACATGCATGGATCATGCAAAAACATGCAGGGGCGACACCGGAGTAATGGGAGTTTGCTTCTTGCAAGGCATTCGCCGTGAAAACAATTTGATATGAAGACAAGCCTTTGTTTAAACTTTGTTTTAAAATTTCCAACATAAGGCTGTTACGGCCCAGGTCAATGTTCTTAAGCATCACATATTTTTCTTTCATTTTATTGTTAGCATTCTTAAATAAATATTCACATATTATAGACTATATTTTTCATAATTTCTTTTTTGTTCAATTTCAGTTAAACATTATTTCTGATTTCTTTTTTATAAATTTTAAATGTCTTTTTCTTTTTCTTCATCTTTTTGAAACCCTGGTTTTGTATTACCACTGACCAGTTCAGTAAAGAAACAGCTGCTTCATGTTTGCATAAATGTGTTTGTAACCAATCTATAGCTAACATGCTATTATTTCCATATTTTGTATTCCGTGTCTATAGATAGTCTCGATCGGGGAGACAAGATTTATTTTGTCTGCTGGTTGCTTGGCTAGCGTAAACTAATAGATTTACCTCATACTTTGAAGTTAGATGGGGATTGTTTTTAAATAAATGCTTTAATTTTAGTACTCTCTGGTGTATTTATGATGGCTTGGTTTGAAGCGAGAACAGACGAAATATGCGGACTAGTCCTTAAATTAAAGGATGCGAAAAGATATATTAATGTAACTTTTTCAAAGTTCAAGTTGATCAATTATTGATTTAAGTGAATAAATCAAATTTATTTTCTCGAGGAATAAATCAAATCAGGAACATATATATTGCTAGGTATACTGTTCTCAAATTGAATAGTATACAAATCCTAGTTCTTATATTATAGTAATAATTATTCATCGGCGAAAAGGATAGTATCTTTATTGTGTTGGAAGAATCGTAAAAGTGTTTTATTTTCTAAATTCTATTTATTTACTCGGATATCAGAGAGTTTAATTTTTTTTTTACCATATTGGACTTCATATTGTGTATTGAATTGAAACACGAACGCGGACCTCGATGAGAGCACCTGGATTGAAAGTTTGCAAATATTCCGACCAATGAAATTCATTTTACTATGTAACGCGAACTTCAACGAAATCACCTAGATGAAATATTGTGTATTGAATTGAAATATAGTTAATAAAAATTATATCAGAGCAACAATGCATAATTGTTTCTTTTCCATTCTTGTTTATTTTAATAATGTTTATGTTGATTTTAATTTGGTAGGTAGACTTATATTAAATGCCCTAAACGTAAATATACGGGTTTTTTTTAAATGCATTAGACGTAAGATAATGTCGACTTAGAGCAAGTCAAGGTCGTAAATCTTAAATCAATCAACCAACCCATCGTTTATCTCATATAAACAGAATATATGTTCATTTATAGCAAGACTTTTTGTACGTCACGGTGCATGACAGCACAACAATCCCTTTACAGAATCGGAACCACAATTCACAATTTTCGTATTGTGCTGCTTTTCCACAATGAACGCCTGTTTCGCGTCAGTGACCAATATTACACTTTGAAACACAGTTTTAAAAGTGTATTGAGCTGTTCCTTCATTTAAAAAGTTGTGCAAGACTTAACTGTTTATTAAATTCAACAAATGTCAACATTATCTTCATTAATTTTATTATTTAACACAACATTGCTTTTATTACAAGCTATCTCATATATCAATATACAGCTAGGGAATATTTTTGTTGACCGAAAATATAAGATACATCGATTTAAAATATGTGAAAAATAAATAATTTTTGTAAGTAACTTTAATTTCCCTGTCTATATTTAATTTACGAGTACACTATAGTAAGACAGAAAAAGAGAAACGGAAATATACAGGAATACCTAAAGTTTCGCAAGTTATTGCAATAGACCATACATTACTGACTTGTCACAAGTTTTCATAGCACTCAGCAAGTTTTGAAACGAATATGTGAGATAAAGATCTACTGCATTTGGGCAAATTAAAAATATGTTAAACATCTAACCATTTTATTTTTAACAGATTCACAAGTTTTAAATTTTTTAAACCGTGCATCAATATTTTATATTTTTATTTAAATTCCTTATATGTTACGTGTATTGATCATTCATTTGTTTAAATTGTGATGAGTATATGGCTTTAATAAGAATACACGCATTTATATATATAAGTCGATAAAGTTTGAAACAAATAAACGAAAGATACATCGATGTTGTTTTGCTTGAGTGATTTACCTGTTAAAAGCTCGGGTCTCAACACGGTTTAAAACGAATTAATACCAGTTTGAAATAGTTTAACGGGGGCGTGGCCTATTTGTTTGGCGTGACTTACCGCCAACTTGAATTAAATTGAACGACTGCAAGCGAATCTATTTGACTGGCATTAAAATGATTTGATATGCATTGAAATAAATTAAAAATGATTTTTAATTTTTGACAATCTTTATCAAATGACGATTAATCTCATTTAAACAGCGTTAATGCGTTTTTGTCCGATCAAGTTAAATTCGGGTTACTAGTGAAACTAAATGAAGTATATTTCAAGTGCTGGTAAAAGTTTCAACCAGATCTTTGAAGCCAGAAATAAGAAAATTACACTTGTTTGAATTTCTCACTGTACGATCAGTCTCGCTTGTATATTTTAAAACTGTATGATCAGTCTTTATGTCACTGTATTCTAGTGGTGATTTCAAAGTTATTTACGATTCATTAGAAGGTGGCATTTTTCTAAATAACACAAATTTATTTCAATACATTCACATCCTGAAAACTTATGAAACATGTTTTAGCTTGATAGAGTGTACTCGACTTATTACATTAAGTATAAGGATGTTTAAATGTTGCTAAAATAAGAGGAAGGTTTGATGTATACTAGTATATTAGTTTCAGAAATGTCCTCCGTTATTCTTAAAATTGTACAAACACACAGATTTAGTTGTTAAATAAAAATGCATGTATTTACACACATTCGATGCCGTACTGTAGCCTATAATTGATCACAGTTCCTTCACTTTGTTTAAGATGTAGAGCTGTCTCTTTGACACTAAACTGTACACCACTTTGTCAAGCGGGGGGTTATAGTGATAACGAATTCCGTCTTTCCGTTCGTTCGATGGACCGGTACAATATGTTTCGCCGGTTTTGTAAGCGCATCTCCTCATAAACCACTTAATATACATTGGGGGTTCCGGCCATTTTTAAATGGAGAGGGGGTCCAATCCAGGAGAAAAAGGGATTCTAAATGTATGTTCCCATACAAATGCATTGATAGTTAAAAAAGGGTTTCAAACTGCCGGATCCCCTTTTTTTGAATCCGTCACTGATATAACTATTAATTAATCTAATTCGGTTTCCTTATCATTAATAAACGATAATGACTGTATTGTGTACCGTCTACTTCGAATTTTAGTAAAAATCTTTTATGGGGTTACTTTATATAAGATACGGACTTGAACATTGCATTATATGGCGGCATCCATCAGGTATTTCCAACACCTCTTAAACCAATCATTAAAGTTTTCTGAAATTGCTCCATTTTTACTCGATTAATGCATTATGGACCTTCTATTTCTGTAAACTTACCAAAATTATATCACATGAATTATCCCCCTACGCAAAGCTGTCTTTATCCATTTTTTGTATTTTAAAAGAGACAAGCTTGATTTATGTTATCATCAATTGGTCAACGGCGGACGGTGTAAATAATCTTTAAAAATGTAATAGCTAATTCTAGTGCAACAACGTTTGTAACGTTCATTTTGATTGGATAACGTCACTTATCTACATGGCATCGATTGGCAATTGATGTTATGGGACGTACGCGCAAGCGCAGACGGTATATGACAGATTTTAAATTCATATTTTAACGTTGTTTTCTGTCAGTTTCATTAGAATGGAGATAACAATATTGTATGTTAAGCTCCGACGGCATCAATTGGGGATTTAATGGTCGCAAATACACGTTTACTGTCTCCGCTAACGCGTCGCCAGTAAACTTAATTTGCGACCATCAAATCCCAATTGATGCCGTCGGAGCTTAAAACACAATACAGTTATCTCCTAAACAGATACTTGTTACGATACACTATTACAAAGTCCACAAGCGAATCGTGTATTACTTTTTAGGCATTTGATTTTAAATAAGACTGACGGAACAAAAATACAATTATTTTGCCGTCTAAAAAATTCATCAGAAATATATTTGTATTGTCTGATGAAAGTAATTACACGGTTATAGTTCCCTTGATAGTTCATAATATCACATATACACGTATATATACCTTCACATTGCTGTTGTTTTTTCTTCAAAATCACGACTGTTCATACAGTCAAAGAATCTGAAATCGCTTCTAGAATACAGTCAGTTCTAGACTGGTCGTACAGTAATTTATTTTGGGATCCTCAAGGAAAACATATTTTTTATGGGAAATACGAATATTCTACTTAAATACGAAAAGAATATTGAAACAGTATATATTTAACTGTAAACTGATGCAAATATTTGCAATAAAAGATTATTTGCTTTGTACTACGAGAGCAAAATTGTCCATCGATTTCACTTTTTTCTACCAAGTTGATGTGATGCACACGTATATTTTATATTCTAATGCATGTTTTTGTTACAGTTAATCATATTTATGATGCTATATATACCTTGAAGATGTTCAAAGCACTTTGTAGATATAGGAGTAAACAAATGATGAGAAAAGTTACCGAAGGCAAAACCGTCCTGTTAGCCAGTTGGAAATCATCGCTTCGAAAATCGCGACTTCCGGATAGTGTACAGAATAGTATCTACACTGTGGAAATGATTTGTTCATCTCTGCTCAAGTAAACTACCTTGTTTTAAACATATACAGGATGAACTTTCCTGTGACTAAGTTTTTATCACCTTAAAGTATCATAAAATCAATCATTATGTACTGGTTTTTTTTTGTGTTGGTAAAAATGGTCCGGGTTTTGCATGGAATAGAATAATGTATTTGATCTTTTACAACTGACTTCATTTGTTTTGTATGATGTGTTCATAAAAGACATAAAATAGAAAAAAACCAAAGGATATGGAATATCTATCCATAACACAAAACCAGTACATATGATTTGAATACAAACAAAATGATGTTACAGACCATATTACTACAGCTTCGTCGTAACCAGTGTTATGGTTATATGGTTAAACTAAATCGGGTAATGTCTAGGCAGACACCAGTGATGCAATGATGCTGGCAGAAATATCAGTCCATAATGTTTATTTCGGTTATCTAGGTTGTTTGTATTAACCACATAAAATCTCAAGCCATACATTATTTTTTACACAATGGTTTCCTTTGTGTTTTTATAAACGGTGCACGATGTAAGTAGACAAAAGTTACAAAATGCTGTTGATTGGAATATCAGTCCAGAATTTTTAATTCAGTTACCACAGTTGTCCATATTAACAGCTTAAAACCCTACACTCATTTACTAGTATCATATTTAGCACAATGGTTTCTTTTTTTTTTAGTTGATCAAATTATTTTATTTTGGAAAGTGATATTGCTTTGAAAATGGTAAGGTTTCGCACTCAGCAGTAACTTGCCAAATGGGGCACCGTTTTAGAGCTATGATAAAAACTTCAGATTTTAGTTTAATAAAAACGTTCGCGCTACATATGAAGTATATTTTTGTCGTTATATATAGAGTTTTGATTATGCGTATTTTATATTAATTTGTATCTGGTTAATTATCCCTAAGTAGGAGAAAATAGAAAATATTCACATGGAAATAGTTCGAACAATATTATGGTTGATCTGATAATGTGAATTACTATTCGAAGACGTATAGAGTCGGATTGATAAAGTAATTTTTCTTAAAGAAGTTAAGGGTCAACTTAAAATGATTCGTTCATCTCTGCTCAAGTAAACTACCTTGTCGTAAACAGATACAGGATAACCTCATTCACATGTTTTATCATCTTAAATTATCATAAAATGCAAATAAAATCAATCTTAATGTACTGTTTTTTTTTTGTGGTGGAAAAGAAATGGTCCGGGTTTTGCATGGAATAGAAAAAATGTATTTGATCTTTTACAACTGAATTCATTTGTCATGTATGATTTGTAAGAACATTATAACACGTAATCAAGATAATGATCAACGTCAGTAGTTAGAATCTATACTTCAAGACCATCCTGTGTTATTTGCGAAGATGATACGGAATATTTAGTAACAAGATCTTGGTATCTTCCGATGAATTTAACTGTTGAAAAGTTTCAACAGTTATTTTATGATTATGAACATATCAATGATAACTGAAGTCAACACAATGCTGGCTACTGGGCTGGTGATACCATCGACCCAGTGGTTGTAAATAAACTCATCATAGGTACCAATATTATTTTTTTTAAATAAACGTCCATATCTTATTTTTTATTTCTTAGAAACGGTACTCAGTTTAATCAAAACAAAATTTGTATATAATTTAGGAATATTGCAGCAAAAGAGAGGAAAATGACTACTGATATAAGGGGAAAATTCAAAATGAAGTAGTCTAAAGTGCAAAGATTTTACTGATCTGGAAATGCTAATCAACGATATGCAAATGTATAGTACAAGATCGATAATGCTATTCCTCTTAACCAAAGTTTGTTTTTAATTCTAATTCTACATCTGTCGTCTATGCTCAAATAACTATCTCAGGGTAACGTATCCACTGACAAAAATCAAATCACCTGAGAGTTTATGAAACAATTCAATAACATAAAGTTTTACGGTCTTATTTGTGATTTCATGGAAATGTACAGTTAACATTTAATACCAAATTAAATGAACACACATTTATAAATCTTATTTGTAAACTTTCAAAATAATGTCAAAATTAAATCAATAATCAAATCGTATTTTTACAAGAGTGTGCACGCAGAAACTGCTCCGACAGAGTAAAAATTTGAAATGAAACTCCGTACATTTTTATGGACACCTTAACGAATTGTTGATCTATACGGTGTAGCTGTGTCTAAACTAACAAATGACGTTTTTACCACGTCTTCGATTGTGGTTTAACATCAATGTCGTCTGTCTGTTAAGTACCGAACGTGACGTACTCCCGAATATGACTGTTATATCGAGTGAAAATTTGTATTGCTATACAGCGTGTCTCGGTATTCTGTACATCCAACATTCACGTATTTATTTTTGATGTTTCTGTTATGGTGTCGGTTTGATAATGTGTTATGTGTTATCGTTTGTAGTCCAAATAAAATTGCCTTTCAATACCAACATTGTCATGACAATTTTTTGGACAAGTATTGGGAAAATATCTGTAAATGTTCGAGATTGCATGTTAGTTACGTAAGCGCGTCACTGTTTGACATATCCATGATATCCGGTGGTGTCTGTCGTTGGTTGAATATGTTCGTTGTTGTTTTGCGGTTTGCATTTTGTGAAGACTATTGTTTTATATGTTTGTGCATTTCTCTGTGATGAATGTTCTTGCGTGAGTTTGTGCTGTATTTCTGTCACGTAGTATTGTCTTTTTAGCGATTTGTTTTAACATTGTCATAAAGCGGGAGGTTTGGCGAGCCATTAAATCAGGTTCAACCCACCATTTTTCTTAAAATGTCCTGTACCAAGTCAGGAATATGGCAGTTTATTATCAAATAGTTCGTTTCTATGTATGTTGGCGTTTGTTCCTGTTGTTCCTTTGTTTTCCTCTAATAGTTGATGTTTATTCCTCGGTTTTAGTTTGTAACCCGGATTTGTTTTCTCTCAATCGATTTATGAATTTTGAACATCGGTATATTACTCTTGCGTTTATGTACAATAAATATCAACTAGTTTACAAACGAATATATTAGACTTCCGTTGGCCAGTTTATTGCCAATATTAATTTCTTTGCATTTACGAATGTTTGCATTAATATAATATGTTATATTCATCAATGTAAATATTTACCTTGGAAAATAGGAAAAAATGGAAGAGTGGTATATCTGTGAAAACTGACTGAAATATTGCATGCATCCTAACATATATTCATAATCCAATGCATATCTTTCATGAATGACTATGACATTAAAATTCCAAAAACTACCTAACTCCGTGAAAAATTCAGCACTGGTAAGTCACGTTTCAAAAGACTCAGTCAAAAGCTCAAACACATCAAACGAATTTAAAACAACTGTCATATTTCCGCGTTATTCCGGACATTTC
>NW_027269067.1:0-33345 GCF_963676685.1 Mytilus edulis
GAAAAAAAATCCACATGTACTCTGAAACTACAAATACAATCGACCTCAAAATTTGCAGTCAGCAGGGCATACATGTACTAAAAGTTTGTAAAAAAATTTGGTGCAGATATCTCTCAAAGCTTTTCCTAGAGAAAAAAAATTGCAATGCCGTAAAAATTGCTTGCTAGGTCCGTAAATTTCAGTAAAAGCCTACAATAAAATGTCCGCTCCGAGATTGAAATACTAATCTGTGTTACAAACAGGTGCTGAAAATGTACATTATCAGAAAATAATCAATAAATGTGTTTTAAAGTTACACCGGATCAAATAAATCCAAATCATGCACTGTTTGTGAACTGTCATCAAAATGTCAATTTCCTACAATGACAAAAGAAATTACATTGTGTGCATTCCGTCTCTATACATGTTGTCTGTTCAAAGTCCCCACCTAAAAAGGAATAAAAAGACTATCTTTTCGTTATTATAAACCCGTGTCACGTGATGTGGCGCGCGCGCTGTACCTAAAATAAAAGAAAAACTTTCCAAACTAAACATGAAACTTCTCCGGTAACAATAATATAGACCCCATACAGAAACAAACAAACAAACAAACAAACAAACAACAAACAAACACCCCCCCCCCCCCCCCACCCCCAATTCAATTAATTTTAAAGGGGAAAGACCCCCTACAATTGCTTTTTTAAAGCAATTGATTTATATTGTAAAAAACCTTTTTAACCATTCTGTTCCGTTAATAAAAAAAAAAAAAAATCTCCCGAGACCCCCTTTTGCCCCCCCCCTTTTTTTTAACCCTCCACTTACAACTGAATGTAGGTTGTGTGCTATCTATCCTATCAACGTAAAACGAACGACAACTCCAGTTTTTTCCATATTATTAGGTCTTTCCACTTTTCTGTGGAAAGCCTATTGTATTTGTTCTGATTATTATTATTATTATTATTATTTTTTTTTTTTTTTCTTCCGCCAAATTTTGTTCTTGCGATAAATGTTTGTTTCGCAATATGTCGCTTAGATTTTTTTCATATTGTATCGTATAGGTTATGCGCTTTTAAATTTCACCCTGCTTAGCCGAACCATTTTCTTTGTAAGAGTTATCTCCCTATTCACTGTTTGTCATGTGTGTGCATCTCCTTCGTAACAAAATAAGAAAGCGACAAAATTCTTTTTACAAATTGTTCGTTACATCCTCAGGAATTTTTGGCTAATTTGGATCGAAGCGATTCGATGAAATTTTATAGGAGTTATGTACCTTTACGGAATAAATTTGTCGGTATGTTTTTTTAACTCATAAACCGTTAACCGTATAACCCTGGAATGTTTTTATTTGAGTCCCCTGGGTCCTAACTTAGAAAATTAGGTCAAGGTCAAAGGTCAAGGTCATATTTAAGATTTTCATATGTCTTTGATTTCCCTATAATTCTTGAATGGTTATAGATACAGAAAATTTAAGCAGTGAAAAATGTTCAGTACTTCAAGGGGCAACTTTGTTACATTATGACTGTATTGGTTTTACCATTATGTAAGGGACATAACCCCATTGATGGTTTATAAAAGGCCATTATTAGGCAAAACACTTAAACAAAAGGTCCTTGACCCATAGGGTCTTTTGCAATGACATTGTGAAGCAATGACCTTGACAAAGGTCACAAGGTCAAAGGTCAAGGTCATGTACATATGTGATTTGGGGCACGACTTGAAGATTTTTATGTGTGTTTGCCAACCAACCAACCAACCAACCAATCATGATCAATCAATAATGATCAATCAACAAATCATGATCATGATCAATCAACCAATCATGATCATGATTAATCAATCAATCAATCATGTTTCCGTCTCATGTGTTTAATATAGGGTTCAAGATCTCCTTTGTTTCTTTTTCGCTGTTTCAATTGACCCTTTCCAACGTGTTTAACCAACCAACCAACCAACCAATCAATCAATCAATCAATCAATCAATCAATCAATCATGATCAATCAATCATGTTTCCGTCTCATGTGTTTAATATAGGGTTCAAGATCTCCTTTGTTTCTTTTTCGCTGTTTCAATTGACCCTTTCCAACGTGTTTAACCAACCAACCAACCAACCAATCAATCAATCAATCAATCAATCAATCAATCAATCAATCAATCAATCAATCAATCAATCAATCAATCAATCAATCATGATCAATCAATCATGATCAATCAATCATGTTTCCGTCTCGTCTCGTGTGTTTAATATAGGGTCCAAGATCTTCTTTGTTTCTTTTTCGCTGTTTCAATTGGCCCTATCCAACGTGTTTAACCAACCAACCAACCAACCAACCAACCAACCAATCAACCAACCAACCAACCAATCAATCAATCAATCAATCAATCAATCAATCAATCAATCAATCAATCATGATCAATCAATCAAGTTTCCGTCTCGTCTCGTGTGTTTAATATAGGGTCCAAGATCTTCTTTGTTTCTTTTTCGCTGTTTCAATTGGCCCTATCCAACGTGTTTAACCAACCAACCAACCAACCAACCAACCAACCAACCAACCAACCAATCAATCAATCATGTTTCCGTCTCGTGTGTTTAATATAGGGTCCAAGATCTTTTTTGTTTCTTTTTCGCTGTTTGAATTGGCCCTATCAAACGTGTTTTACCAACCAACCAACTAATCAATCAATCAATCAATCAATCATGATCAATCAATCATGATCATGATCAATCAATCATGATCATGATCAATCAATCATGATCATGATCAATCAATCATGTTTCATGATCAATCAATCATGTTTCATGAAAAATTGAAATTCAATATTGTTCTTGCGTCACTTCTGAAAAAAAAATCCACATGTACTCTGAAACTACAAATACAATCGACCTCAAAATTTGCAGTCAGCAGGGCATACATGTACTAAAAGTTTGTAAAAAAATTTGGTGCAGATATCTCTCAAAGCTTTTCCTAGAGAAAAAAAATTGCAATGCCGTAAAAATTGCTTGCTAGGTCCGTAAATTTCAGTAAAAGCCTACAATAAAATGTCCGCTCCGAGATTGAAATACTAATCTGTGTTACAAACAGGTGCTGAAAAATGTACATTATCAGAAAATAATCAATAAATGTGTTTTAAAGTTACACCGGATCAAATAAATCCAAATCATGCACTGTTTGTGACTGTCATCAAAATGTCAATTTCCTACAATGACAAAAGAAATTACATTGTGTGCATTCCGTCTCTATACATGTTGTCTGTTCAAAGTCCCCACCTAAAAAGGAATAAAAAGACTATCTTTTCGTTATTATAAACCCGTGTCACGTGATGTGGCGCGCGCGCTGTACCTAAAATAAAAGAAAAACTTTCCAAACTAAACATGAAACTTCTCCGGTAACAATAATATAGACCCCATACAGAAACAAACAAACAAACAAACAAACAAACAAACAAACAAACACCCCCCCCCCCCCCCACCCCCAATTCAATTAATTTTAAAGGGGGAAAGACCCCCTACAATTGCTTTTTTAAAGCAATTGATTTATATTGTAAAAAACCTTTTTAACCATTCTGTTCCGTTAATAAAAAAAAAAAAAAATCTCCCGAGACCCCCTTTTGCCCCCCCCTTTTTTTTAACCCTCCACTTACAACTGAATGTAGGTTGTGTGCTATCTATCCTATCAACGTAAAACGAACGACAACTCCAGTTTTTTCCATATTATTAGGTCTTTCCACTTTTCTGTGGAAAGCCTATTGTATTTGTTCTGATTATTATTATTATTATTATTATTTTTTTTTTTTTTTCTTCCGCCAAATTTTGTTCTTGCGATAAATGTTTGTTTCGCAATATGTCGCTTAGATTTTTTTCATATTGTATCGTATAGGTTATGCGCTTTTAAATTTCACCCTGCTTAGCCGAACCATTTTCTTTGTAAGAGTTATCTCCCTATTCACTGTTTGTCATGTGTGTGCATCTCCTTCGTAACAAATAAGAAAGCGACAAAATTCTTTTTACAAATTGTTCGTTACATCCTCAGGAATTTTTGGCTAATTTGGATCGAAGCGATTCGATGAAATTTTATAGGAGTTATGTACCTTTACGGAATAAATTTGTCGGTATGTTTTTTTAACTCATAAACCGTTAACCGTATAACCCTGGAATGTTTTTATTTGAGTCCCCTGGGTCCTAACTTAGAAAATTAGGTCAAGGTCAAAGGTCAAGGTCATATTTAAGATTTTCATATGTCTTTGATTTCCCTATAATTCTTGAATGGTTATAGATACAGAAAATTTAAGCAGTGAAAAATGTTCAGTACTTCAAGGGGCAACTTTGTTACATTATGACTGTATTGGTTTTACCATTATGTAAGGGACATAACCCCCATTGATGGTTTATAAAAGGCCATTATTAGGCAAAACACTTAAACAAAAGGTCCTTGACCCATAGGGTCTTTTGCAATGACATTGTGAAGCAATGACCTTGACAAAGGTCACAAGGTCAAAGGTCAAGGTCATGTACATATGTGATTTGGGGCACGACTTGAAGATTTTTATGTGTGTTTGCCAACCAACCAACCAACCAACCAATCATGATCAATCAATAATGATCAATCAACAAATCATGATCATGATCAATCAACCAATCATGATCATGATTAATCAATCAATCAATCATGTTTCCGTCTCATGTGTTTAATATAGGGTTCAAGATCTCCTTTGTTTCTTTTCGCTGTTTCAATTGACCCTTTCCAACGTGTTTAACCAACCAACCAACCAACCAATCAATCAATCAATCAATCAATCAATCAATCAATCATGATCAATCAATCATGTTTCCGTCTCATGTGTTTAATATAGGGTTCAAGATCTCCTTTGTTTCTTTTTCGCTGTTTCAATTGACCCTTTCCAACGTGTTTAACCAACCAACCAACCAACCAATCAATCAATCAATCAATCAATCAATCAATCAATCAATCAATCAATCAATCAATCAATCAATCAATCAATCAATCATGATCAATCAATCATGATCAATCAATCATGTTCCGTCTCGTCTCGTGTGTTTAATATAGGGTCCAAGATCTTCTTTGTTTCTTTTTCGCTGTTTCAATTGGCCCTATCCAACGTGTTTAACCAACCAACCAACCAACCAACCAACCAACCAATCAACCAACCAACCAACCAATCAATCAATCAATCAATCAATCAATCAATCAATCAATCAATCAATCATGATCAATCAATCAAGTTTCCGTCTCGTCTCGTGTGTTTAATATAGGGTCCAAGATCTTCTTTGTTTCTTTTTCGCTGTTTCAATTGGCCCTATCCAACGTGTTTAACCAACCAACCAACCAACCAACCAACCAACCAACCAACCAATCAATCAATCATGTTTCCGTCTCGTGTGTTTAATATAGGGTCCAAGATCTTTTTTGTTTCTTTTTCGCTGTTTGAATTGGCCCTATCAAACGTGTTTTACCAACCAACCAACTAATCAATCAATCAATCAATCAATCATGATCAATCAATCATGATCATGATCAATCAATCATGATCATGATCAATCAATCATGATCATGATCAATCAATCATGTTTCATGATCAATCAATCATGTTTCATGAAAAATTGAAATTCAATATTGTTCTTGCGTCACTTCTGAAAAAAAAATCCACATGTACTCTGAAACTACAAATACAATCGACCTCAAAATTTGCAGTCAGCAGGGCATACATGTACTAAAAGTTTGTAAAAAAATTTGGTGCAGATATCTCTCAAAGCTTTTCCTAGAGAAAAAAAATTGCAATGCCGTAAAAATTGCTTGCTAGGTCCGTAAATTTCAGTAAAAGCCTACAATAAAATGTCCGCTCCGAGATTGAAATACTAATCTGTGTTACAAACAGGTGCTGAAAAATGTACATTATCAGAAAATAATCAATAAATGTGTTTTAAAGTTACACCGGATCAAATAAATCCAAATCATGCACTGTTTGTGAACTGTCATCAAAATGTCAATTTCCTACAATGACAAAAGAAATTACATTGTGTGCATTCCGTCTCTATACATGTTGTCTGTTCAAAGTCCCCACCTAAAAAGGAATAAAAAGACTATCTTTTCGTTATTATAAACCCGTGTCACGTGATGTGGCGCGCGCGCTGTACCTAAAATAAAAGAAAAACTTTCCAAACTAAACATGAAACTTCTCCGGTAACAATAATATAGACCCCATACAGAAACAAACAAACAAACAAACAAACAAACAAACAAACAAACACCCCCCCCCCCCCCCCACCCCCAATTCAATTAATTTTAAAGGGGGAAAGACCCCCTACAATTGCTTTTTTAAAGCAATTGATTTATATTGTAAAAAACCTTTTTAACCATTCTGTTCCGTTAATAAAAAAAAAAAAAAATCTCCCGAGACCCCCTTTTGCCCCCCCCCTTTTTTTTAACCCTCCACTTACAACTGAATGTAGGTTGTGTGCTATCTATCCTATCAACGTAAAACGAACGACAACTCCAGTTTTTTCCATATTATTAGGTCTTTCCACTTTTCTGTGGAAAGCCTATTGTATTTGTTCTGATTATTATTATTATTATTATTATTTTTTTTTTTTTTTTCTTCCGCCAAATTTTGTTCTTGCGATAAATGTTTGTTTCGCAATATGTCGCTTAGATTTTTTTCATATTGTATCGTATAGGTTATGCGCTTTTAAATTTCACCCTGCTTAGCCGAACCATTTTCTTTGTAAGAGTTATCTCCCTATTCACTGTTTGTCATGTGTGTGCATCTCCTTCGTAACAAAATAAGAAAGCGACAAAATTCTTTTTACAAATTGTTCGTTACATCCTCAGGAATTTTTGGCTAATTTGGATCGAAGCGATTCGATGAAATTTTATAGGAGTTATGTACCTTTACGGAATAAATTTGTCGGTATGTTTTTTTAACTCATAAACCGTTAACCGTATAACCCTGGAATGTTTTTATTTGAGTCCCCTGGGTCCTAACTTAGAAAATTAGGTCAAGGTCAAAGGTCAAGGTCATATTTAAGATTTTCATATGTCTTTGATTTCCCTATAATTCTTGAATGGTTATAGATACAGAAAATTTAAGCAGTGAAAAATGTTCAGTACTTCAAGGGGCAACTTTGTTACATTATGACTGTATTGGTTTTACCATTATGTAAGGGACATAACCCCCATTGATGGTTTATAAAAGGCCATTATTAGGCAAAACACTTAAACAAAAGGTCCTTGACCCATAGGGTCTTTTGCAATGACATTGTGAAGCAATGACCTTGACAAAGGTCACAAGGTCAAAGGTCAAGGTCATGTACATATGTGATTTGGGGCACGACTTGAAGATTTTTATGTGTGTTTGCCAACCAACCAACCAACCAACCAATCATGATCAATCAATAATGATCAATCAACAAATCATGATCATGATCAATCAACCAATCATGATCATGATTAATCAATCAATCAATCATGTTTCCGTCTCATGTGTTTAATATAGGGTTCAAGATCTCCTTTGTTTCTTTTTCGCTGTTTCAATTGACCCTTTCCAACGTGTTTAACCAACCAACCAACCAACCAATCAATCAATCAATCAATCAATCAATCAATCAATCATGATCAATCAATCATGTTTCCGTCTCATGTGTTTAATATAGGGTTCAAGATCTCCTTTGTTTCTTTTTCGCTGTTTCAATTGACCCTTTCCAACGTGTTTAACCAACCAACCAACCAACCAATCAATCAATCAATCAATCAATCAATCAATCAATCAATCAATCAATCAATCAATCAATCAATCAATCAATCATGATCAATCAATCATGATCAATCAATCATGTTTCCGTCTCGTCTCGTGTGTTTAATATAGGGTCCAAGATCTTCTTTGTTTCTTTTTCGCTGTTTCAATTGGCCCTATCCAACGTGTTTAACCAACCAACCAACCAACCAACCAACCAACCAATCAACCAACCAACCAACCAATCAATCAATCAATCAATCAATCAATCAATCAATCAATCAATCAATCATGATCAATCAATCAAGTTTCCGTCTCGTCTCGTGTGTTTAATATAGGGTCCAAGATCTTCTTTGTTTCTTTTTCGCTGTTTCAATTGGCCCTATCCAACGTGTTTAACCAACCAACCAACCAACCAACCAACCAACCAACCAACCAATCAATCAATCATGTTTCCGTCTCGTGTGTTTAATATAGGGTCCAAGATCTTTTTTGTTTCTTTTTCGCTGTTTGAATTGGCCCTATCAAACGTGTTTTACCAACCAACCAACTAATCAATCAATCAATCAATCAATCATGATCAATCAATCATGATCATGATCAATCAATCATGATCATGATCAATCAATCATGATCATGATCAATCAATCATGTTTCATGATCAATCAATCATGTTTCATGAAAAATTGAAATTCAATATTGTTCTTGCGTCACTTCTGAAAAAAAAAATCCACATGTACTCTGAAACTACAAATACAATCGACCTCAAAATTTGCAGTCAGCAGGGCATACATGTACTAAAAGTTTGTAAAAAAATTTGGTGCAGATATCTCTCAAAGCTTTTCCTAGAGAAAAAAAATTGCAATGCCGTAAAAATTGCTTGCTAGGTCCGTAAATTTCAGTAAAAGCCTACAATAAAATGTCCGCTCCGAGATTGAAATACTAATCTGTGTTACAAACAGGTGCTGAAAAATGTACATTATCAGAAAATAATCAATAAATGTGTTTTAAAGTTACACCGGATCAAATAAATCCAAATCATGCACTGTTTGTGAACTGTCATCAAAATGTCAATTTCCTACAATGACAAAAGAAATTACATTGTGTGCATTCCGTCTCTATACATGTTGTCTGTTCAAAGTCCCCACCTAAAAAGGAATAAAAAGACTATCTTTTCGTTATTATAAACCCGTGTCACGTGATGTGGCGCGCGCGCTGTACCTAAAATAAAAGAAAAACTTTCCAAACTAAACATGAAACTTCTCCGGTAACAATAATATAGACCCCATACAGAAACAAACAAACAAACAAACAAACAAACAAACAAACAAACACCCCCCCCCCCCCCCACCCCCAATTCAATTAATTTTAAAGGGGGAAAGACCCCCTACAATTGCTTTTTTAAAGCAATTGATTTATATTGTAAAAAACCTTTTTAACCATTCTGTTCCGTTAATAAAAAAAAAAAAAAATCTCCCGAGACCCCCTTTTGCCCCCCCCTTTTTTTTAACCCTCCACTTACAACTGAATGTAGGTTGTGTGCTATCTATCCTATCAACGTAAAACGAACGACAACTCCAGTTTTTTCCATATTATTAGGTCTTTCCACTTTTCTGTGGAAAGCCTATTGTATTTGTTCTGATTATTATTATTATTATTATTATTTTTTTTTTTTTTTCTTCCGCCAAATTTTGTTCTTGCGATAAATGTTTGTTTCGCAATATGTCGCTTAGATTTTTTTCATATTGTATCGTATAGGTTATGCGCTTTTAAATTTCACCCTGCTTAGCCGAACCATTTTCTTTGTAAGAGTTATCTCCCTATTCACTGTTTGTCATGTGTGTGCATCTCCTTCGTAACAAAATAAGAAAGCGACAAAATTCTTTTTACAAATTGTTCGTTACATCCTCAGGAATTTTTGGCTAATTTGGATCGAAGCGATTCGATGAAATTTTATAGGAGTTATGTACCTTTACGGAATAAATTTGTCGGTATGTTTTTTTAACTCATAAACCGTTAACCGTATAACCCTGGAATGTTTTTATTTGAGTCCCCTGGGTCCTAACTTAGAAAATTAGGTCAAGGTCAAAGGTCAAGGTCATATTTAAGATTTTCATATGTCTTTGATTTCCCTATAATTCTTGAATGGTTATAGATACAGAAAATTTAAGCAGTGAAAAATGTTCAGTACTTCAAGGGGCAACTTTGTTACATTATGACTGTATTGGTTTTACCATTATGTAAGGGACATAACCCCCATTGATGGTTTATAAAAGGCCATTATTAGGCAAAACACTTAAACAAAAGGTCCTTGACCCATAGGGTCTTTTGCAATGACATTGTGAAGCAATGACCTTGACAAAGGTCACAAGGTCAAAGGTCAAGGTCATGTACATATGTGATTTGGGGCACGACTTGAAGATTTTTATGTGTGTTTGCCAACCAACCAACCAACCAACCAATCATGATCAATCAATAATGATCAATCAACAAATCATGATCATGATCAATCAACCAATCATGATCATGATTAATCAATCAATCAATCATGTTTCCGTCTCATGTGTTTAATATAGGGTTCAAGATCTCCTTTGTTTCTTTTTCGCTGTTTCAATTGACCCTTTCCAACGTGTTTAACCAACCAACCAACCAACCAATCAATCAATCAATCAATCAATCAATCAATCAATCATGATCAATCAATCATGTTTCCGTCTCATGTGTTTAATATAGGGTTCAAGATCTCCTTTGTTTCTTTTTCGCTGTTTCAATTGACCCTTTCCAACGTGTTTAACCAACCAACCAACCAACCAATCAATCAATCAATCAATCAATCAATCAATCAATCAATCAATCAATCAATCAATCAATCAATCAATCAATCATGATCAATCAATCATGATCAATCAATCATGTTTCCGTCTCGTCTCGTGTGTTTAATATAGGGTCCAAGATCTTCTTTGTTTCTTTTTCGCTGTTTCAATTGGCCCTATCCAACGTGTTTAACCAACCAACCAACCAACCAACCAACCAACCAATCAACCAACCAACCAACCAATCAATCAATCAATCAATCAATCAATCAATCAATCAATCAATCAATCATGATCAATCAATCAAGTTTCCGTCTCGTCTCGTGTGTTTAATATAGGGTCCAAGATCTTCTTTGTTTCTTTTTCGCTGTTTCAATTGGCCCTATCCAACGTGTTTAACCAACCAACCAACCAACCAACCAACCAACCAACCAACCAATCAATCAATCATGTTTCCGTCTCGTGTGTTTAATATAGGGTCCAAGATCTTTTTTGTTTCTTTTTCGCTGTTTGAATTGGCCCTATCAAACGTGTTTTACCAACCAACCAACTAATCAATCAATCAATCAATCAATCATGATCAATCAATCATGATCATGATCAATCAATCATGATCATGATCAATCAATCATGATCATGATCAATCAATCATGTTTCATGATCAATCAATCATGTTTCATGAAAAATTGAAATTCAATATTGTTCTTGCGTCACTTCTGAAAAAAAAATCCACATGTACTCTGAAACTACAAATACAATCGACCTCAAAATTTGCAGTCAGCAGGGCATACATGTACTAAAAGTTTGTAAAAAAATTTGGTGCAGATATCTCTCAAAGCTTTTCCTAGAGAAAAAAAATTGCAATGCCGTAAAAATTGCTTGCTAGGTCCGTAAATTTCAGTAAAAGCCTACAATAAAATGTCCGCTCCGAGATTGAAATACTAATCTGTGTTACAAACAGGTGCTGAAAAATGTACATTATCAGAAAATAATCAATAAATGTGTTTTAAAGTTACACCGGATCAAATAAATCCAAATCATGCACTGTTTGTGAACTGTCATCAAAATGTCAATTTCCTACAATGACAAAAGAAATTACATTGTGTGCATTCCGTCTCTATACATGTTGTCTGTTCAAAGTCCCCACCTAAAAAGGAATAAAAAGACTATCTTTTCGTTATTATAAACCCGTGTCACGTGATGTGGCGCGCGCGCTGTACCTAAAATAAAAGAAAAACTTTCCAAACTAAACATGAAACTTCTCCGGTAACAATAATATAGACCCCATACAGAAACAAACAAACAAACAAACAAACAAACAAACAAACAAACACCCCCCCCCCCCCCACCCCCAATTCAATTAATTTTAAAGGGGGAAAGACCCCCTACAATTGCTTTTTTAAAGCAATTGATTTATATTGTAAAAAACCTTTTTAACCATTCTGTTCCGTTAATAAAAAAAAAAAAAAATCTCCCGAGACCCCCTTTTGCCCCCCCCTTTTTTTTAACCCTCCACTTACAACTGAATGTAGGTTGTGTGCTATCTATCCTATCAACGTAAAACGAACGACAACTCCAGTTTTTTCCATATTATTAGGTCTTTCCACTTTTCTGTGGAAAGCCTATTGTATTTGTTCTGATTATTATTATTATTATTATTATTTTTTTTTTTTTTTTCTTCCGCCAAATTTTGTTCTTGCGATAAATGTTTGTTTCGCAATATGTCGCTTAGATTTTTTTCATATTGTATCGTATAGGTTATGCGCTTTTAAATTTCACCCTGCTTAGCCGAACCATTTTCTTTGTAAGAGTTATCTCCCTATTCACTGTTTGTCATGTGTGTGCATCTCCTTCGTAACAAAATAAGAAAGCGACAAAATTCTTTTTACAAATTGTTCGTTACATCCTCAGGAATTTTTGGCTAATTTGGATCGAAGCGATTCGATGAAATTTTATAGGAGTTATGTACCTTTACGGAATAAATTTGTCGGTATGTTTTTTTAACTCATAAACCGTTAACCGTATAACCCTGGAATGTTTTTATTTGAGTCCCCTGGGTCCTAACTTAGAAAATTAGGTCAAGGTCAAAGGTCAAGGTCATATTTAAGATTTTCATATGTCTTTGATTTCCCTATAATTCTTGAATGGTTATAGATACAGAAAATTTAAGCAGTGAAAAATGTTCAGTACTTCAAGGGGCAACTTTGTTACATTATGACTGTATTGGTTTTACCATTATGTAAGGGACATAACCCCCATTGATGGTTTATAAAAGGCCATTATTAGGCAAAACACTTAAACAAAAGGTCCTTGACCCATAGGGTCTTTTGCAATGACATTGTGAAGCAATGACCTTGACAAAGGTCACAAGGTCAAAGGTCAAGGTCATGTACATATGTGATTTGGGGCACGACTTGAAGATTTTTATGTGTGTTTGCCAACCAACCAACCAACCAACCAATCATGATCAATCAATAATGATCAATCAACAAATCATGATCATGATCAATCAACCAATCATGATCATGATTAATCAATCAATCAATCATGTTTCCGTCTCATGTGTTTAATATAGGGTTCAAGATCTCCTTTGTTTCTTTTTCGCTGTTTCAATTGACCCTTTCCAACGTGTTTAACCAACCAACCAACCAACCAATCAATCAATCAATCAATCAATCAATCAATCAATCATGATCAATCAATCATGTTTCCGTCTCATGTGTTTAATATAGGGTTCAAGATCTCCTTTGTTTCTTTTTCGCTGTTTCAATTGACCCTTTCCAACGTGTTTAACCAACCAACCAACCAACCAATCAATCAATCAATCAATCAATCAATCAATCAATCAATCAATCAATCAATCAATCAATCAATCAATCAATCATGATCAATCAATCATGATCAATCAATCATGTTTCCGTCTCGTCTCGTGTGTTTAATATAGGGTCCAAGATCTTCTTTGTTTCTTTTTCGCTGTTTCAATTGGCCCTATCCAACGTGTTTAACCAACCAACCAACCAACCAACCAACCAACCAATCAACCAACCAACCAACCAATCAATCAATCAATCAATCAATCAATCAATCAATCAATCAATCAATCATGATCAATCAATCAAGTTTCCGTCTCGTCTCGTGTGTTTAATATAGGGTCCAAGATCTTCTTTGTTTCTTTTTCGCTGTTTCAATTGGCCCTATCCAACGTGTTTAACCAACCAACCAACCAACCAACCAACCAACCAACCAACCAATCAATCAATCATGTTTCCGTCTCGTGTGTTTAATATAGGGTCCAAGATCTTTTTTGTTTCTTTTTCGCTGTTTGAATTGGCCCTATCAAACGTGTTTTACCAACCAACCAACTAATCAATCAATCAATCAATCAATCATGATCAATCAATCATGATCATGATCAATCAATCATGATCATGATCAATCAATCATGATCATGATCAATCAATCATGTTTCATGATCAATCAATCATGTTTCATGAAAAATTGAAATTCAATATTGTTCTTGCGTCACTTCTGAAAAAAAAATCCACATGTACTCTGAAACTACAAATACAATCGACCTCAAAATTTGCAGTCAGCAGGGCATACATGTACTAAAAGTTTGTAAAAAAATTTGGTGCAGATATCTCTCAAAGCTTTTCCTAGAGAAAAAAAATTGCAATGCCGTAAAAATTGCTTGCTAGGTCCGTAAATTTCAGTAAAAGCCTACAATAAAATGTCCGCTCCGAGATTGAAATACTAATCTGTGTTACAAACAGGTGCTGAAAAATGTACATTATCAGAAAATAATCAATAAATGTGTTTTAAAGTTACACCGGATCAAATAAATCCAAATCATGCACTGTTTGTGAACTGTCATCAAAATGTCAATTTCCTACAATGACAAAAGAAATTACATTGTGTGCATTCCGTCTCTATACATGTTGTCTGTTCAAAGTCCCCACCTAAAAAGGAATAAAAAGACTATCTTTTCGTTATTATAAACCCGTGTCACGTGATGTGGCGCGCGCGCTGTACCTAAAATAAAAGAAAAACTTTCCAAACTAAACATGAAACTTCTCCGGTAACAATAATATAGACCCCATACAGAAACAAACAAACAAACAAACAAACAAACAAACAAACAAACACCCCCCCCCCCCCCACCCCCAATTCAATTAATTTTAAAGGGGGAAAGACCCCCTACAATTGCTTTTTTAAAGCAATTGATTTATATTGTAAAAAACCTTTTTAACCATTCTGTTCCGTTAATAAAAAAAAAAAAAAATCTCCCGAGACCCCCTTTTGCCCCCCCCTTTTTTTTAACCCTCCACTTACAACTGAATGTAGGTTGTGTGCTATCTATCCTATCAACGTAAAACGAACGACAACTCCAGTTTTTTCCATATTATTAGGTCTTTCCACTTTTCTGTGGAAAGCCTATTGTATTTGTTCTGATTATTATTATTATTATTATTATTTTTTTTTTTTTTTTCTTCCGCCAAATTTTGTTCTTGCGATAAATGTTTGTTTCGCAATATGTCGCTTAGATTTTTTTCATATTGTATCGTATAGGTTATGCGCTTTTAAATTTCACCCTGCTTAGCCGAACCATTTTCTTTGTAAGAGTTATCTCCCTATTCACTGTTTGTCATGTGTGTGCATCTCCTTCGTAACAAAATAAGAAAGCGACAAAATTCTTTTTACAAATTGTTCGTTACATCCTCAGGAATTTTTGGCTAATTTGGATCGAAGCGATTCGATGAAATTTTATAGGAGTTATGTACCTTTACGGAATAAATTTGTCGGTATGTTTTTTTAACTCATAAACCGTTAACCGTATAACCCTGGAATGTTTTTATTTGAGTCCCCTGGGTCCTAACTTAGAAAATTAGGTCAAGGTCAAAGGTCAAGGTCATATTTAAGATTTTCATATGTCTTTGATTTCCCTATAATTCTTGAATGGTTATAGATACAGAAAATTTAAGCAGTGAAAAATGTTCAGTACTTCAAGGGGCAACTTTGTTACATTATGACTGTATTGGTTTTACCATTATGTAAGGGACATAACCCCCATTGATGGTTTATAAAAGGCCATTATTAGGCAAAACACTTAAACAAAAGGTCCTTGACCCATAGGGTCTTTTGCAATGACATTGTGAAGCAATGACCTTGACAAAGGTCACAAGGTCAAAGGTCAAGGTCATGTACATATGTGATTTGGGGCACGACTTGAAGATTTTTATGTGTGTTTGCCAACCAACCAACCAACCAACCAATCATGATCAATCAATAATGATCAATCAACAAATCATGATCATGATCAATCAACCAATCATGATCATGATTAATCAATCAATCAATCATGTTTCCGTCTCATGTGTTTAATATAGGGTTCAAGATCTCCTTTGTTTCTTTTTCGCTGTTTCAATTGACCCTTTCCAACGTGTTTAACCAACCAACCAACCAACCAATCAATCAATCAATCAATCAATCAATCAATCAATCATGATCAATCAATCATGTTTCCGTCTCATGTGTTTAATATAGGGTTCAAGATCTCCTTTGTTTCTTTTTCGCTGTTTCAATTGACCCTTTCCAACGTGTTTAACCAACCAACCAACCAACCAATCAATCAATCAATCAATCAATCAATCAATCAATCAATCAATCAATCAATCAATCAATCAATCAATCAATCATGATCAATCAATCATGATCAATCAATCATGTTTCCGTCTCGTCTCGTGTGTTTAATATAGGGTCCAAGATCTTCTTTGTTTCTTTTTCGCTGTTTCAATTGGCCCTATCCAACGTGTTTAACCAACCAACCAACCAACCAACCAACCAACCAATCAACCAACCAACCAACCAATCAATCAATCAATCAATCAATCAATCAATCAATCAATCAATCAATCATGATCAATCAATCAAGTTTCCGTCTCGTCTCGTGTGTTTAATATAGGGTCCAAGATCTTCTTTGTTTCTTTTTCGCTGTTTCAATTGGCCCTATCCAACGTGTTTAACCAACCAACCAACCAACCAACCAACCAACCAACCAACCAATCAATCAATCATGTTTCCGTCTCGTGTGTTTAATATAGGGTCCAAGATCTTTTTTGTTTCTTTTTCGCTGTTTGAATTGGCCCTATCAAACGTGTTTTACCAACCAACCAACTAATCAATCAATCAATCAATCAATCATGATCAATCAATCATGATCATGATCAATCAATCATGATCATGATCAATCAATCATGATCATGATCAATCAATCATGTTTCATGATCAATCAATCATGTTTCATGAAAAATTGAAATTCAATATTGTTCTTGCGTCACTTCTGAAAAAAAAATCCACATGTACTCTGAAACTACAAATACAATCGACCTCAAAATTTGCAGTCAGCAGGGCATACATGTACTAAAAGTTTGTAAAAAAATTTGGTGCAGATATCTCTCAAAGCTTTTCCTAGAGAAAAAAAATTGCAATGCCGTAAAAATTGCTTGCTAGGTCCGTAAATTTCAGTAAAAGCCTACAATAAAATGTCCGCTCCGAGATTGAAATACTAATCTGTGTTACAAACAGGTGCTGAAAAATGTACATTATCAGAAAATAATCAATAAATGTGTTTTAAAGTTACACCGGATCAAATAAATCCAAATCATGCACTGTTTGTGAACTGTCATCAAAATGTCAATTTCCTACAATGACAAAAGAAATTACATTGTGTGCATTCCGTCTCTATACATGTTGTCTGTTCAAAGTCCCCACCTAAAAAGGAATAAAAAGACTATCTTTTCGTTATTATAAACCCGTGTCACGTGATGTGGCGCGCGCGCTGTACCTAAAATAAAAGAAAAACTTTCCAAACTAAACATGAAACTTCTCCGGTAACAATAATATAGACCCCATACAGAAACAAACAAACAAACAAACAAACAAACAAACAAACAAACACCCCCCCCCCCCCCCACCCCCAATTCAATTAATTTTAAAGGGGGAAAGACCCCCTACAATTGCTTTTTTAAAGCAATTGATTTATATTGTAAAAAACCTTTTTAACCATTCTGTTCCGTTAATAAAAAAAAAAAAAAATCTCCCGAGACCCCCTTTTGCCCCCCCCTTTTTTTTAACCCTCCACTTACAACTGAATGTAGGTTGTGTGCTATCTATCCTATCAACGTAAAACGAACGACAACTCCAGTTTTTTCCATATTATTAGGTCTTTCCACTTTTCTGTGGAAAGCCTATTGTATTTGTTCTGATTATTATTATTATTATTATTATTTTTTTTTTTTTTTTCTTCCGCCAAATTTTGTTCTTGCGATAAATGTTTGTTTCGCAATATGTCGCTTAGATTTTTTTCATATTGTATCGTATAGGTTATGCGCTTTTAAATTTCACCCTGCTTAGCCGAACCATTTTCTTTGTAAGAGTTATCTCCCTATTCACTGTTTGTCATGTGTGTGCATCTCCTTCGTAACAAAATAAGAAAGCGACAAAATTCTTTTTACAAATTGTTCGTTACATCCTCAGGAATTTTTGGCTAATTTGGATCGAAGCGATTCGATGAAATTTTATAGGAGTTATGTACCTTTACGGAATAAATTTGTCGGTATGTTTTTTTAACTCATAAACCGTTAACCGTATAACCCTGGAATGTTTTTATTTGAGTCCCCTGGGTCCTAACTTAGAAAATTAGGTCAAGGTCAAAGGTCAAGGTCATATTTAAGATTTTCATATGTCTTTGATTTCCCTATAATTCTTGAATGGTTATAGATACAGAAAATTTAAGCAGTGAAAAATGTTCAGTACTTCAAGGGGCAACTTTGTTACATTATGACTGTATTGGTTTTACCATTATGTAAGGGACATAACCCCCATTGATGGTTTATAAAAGGCCATTATTAGGCAAAACACTTAAACAAAAGGTCCTTGACCCATAGGGTCTTTTGCAATGACATTGTGAAGCAATGACCTTGACAAAGGTCACAAGGTCAAAGGTCAAGGTCATGTACATATGTGATTTGGGGCACGACTTGAAGATTTTTATGTGTGTTTGCCAACCAACCAACCAACCAACCAATCATGATCAATCAATAATGATCAATCAACAAATCATGATCATGATCAATCAACCAATCATGATCATGATTAATCAATCAATCAATCATGTTTCCGTCTCATGTGTTTAATATAGGGTTCAAGATCTCCTTTGTTTCTTTTTCGCTGTTTCAATTGACCCTTTCCAACGTGTTTAACCAACCAACCAACCAACCAATCAATCAATCAATCAATCAATCAATCAATCAATCATGATCAATCAATCATGTTTCCGTCTCATGTGTTTAATATAGGGTTCAAGATCTCCTTTGTTTCTTTTTCGCTGTTTCAATTGACCCTTTCCAACGTGTTTAACCAACCAACCAACCAACCAATCAATCAATCAATCAATCAATCAATCAATCAATCAATCAATCAATCAATCAATCAATCAATCAATCAATCATGATCAATCAATCATGATCAATCAATCATGTTTCCGTCTCGTCTCGTGTGTTTAATATAGGGTCCAAGATCTTCTTTGTTTCTTTTTCGCTGTTTCAATTGGCCCTATCCAACGTGTTTAACCAACCAACCAACCAACCAACCAACCAACCAATCAACCAACCAACCAACCAATCAATCAATCAATCAATCAATCAATCAATCAATCAATCAATCAATCATGATCAATCAATCAAGTTTCCGTCTCGTCTCGTGTGTTTAATATAGGGTCCAAGATCTTCTTTGTTTCTTTTTCGCTGTTTCAATTGGCCCTATCCAACGTGTTTAACCAACCAACCAACCAACCAACCAACCAACCAACCAACCAATCAATCAATCATGTTTCCGTCTCGTGTGTTTAATATAGGGTCCAAGATCTTTTTTGTTTCTTTTTCGCTGTTTGAATTGGCCCTATCAAACGTGTTTTACCAACCAACCAACTAATCAATCAATCAATCAATCAATCATGATCAATCAATCATGATCATGATCAATCAATCATGATCATGATCAATCAATCATGATCATGATCAATCAATCATGTTTCATGATCAATCAATCATGTTTCATGAAAAATTGAAATTCAATATTGTTCTTGCGTCACTTCTGAAAAAAAAATCCACATGTACTCTGAAACTACAAATACAATCGACCTCAAAATTTGCAGTCAGCAGGGCATACATGTACTAAAAGTTTGTAAAAAAATTTGGTGCAGATATCTCTCAAAGCTTTTCCTAGAGAAAAAAAATTGCAATGCCGTAAAAATTGCTTGCTAGGTCCGTAAATTTCAGTAAAAGCCTACAATAAAATGTCCGCTCCGAGATTGAAATACTAATCTGTGTTACAAACAGGTGCTGAAAAATGTACATTATCAGAAAATAATCAATAAATGTGTTTTAAAGTTACACCGGATCAAATAAATCCAAATCATGCACTGTTTGTGAACTGTCATCAAAATGTCAATTTCCTACAATGACAAAAGAAATTACATTGTGTGCATTCCGTCTCTATACATGTTGTCTGTTCAAAGTCCCCACCTAAAAAGGAATAAAAAGACTATCTTTTCGTTATTATAAACCCGTGTCACGTGATGTGGCGCGCGCGCTGTACCTAAAATAAAAGAAAAACTTTCCAAACTAAACATGAAACTTCTCCGGTAACAATAATATAGACCCCATACAGAAACAAACAAACAAACAAACAAACAAACAAACAAACAAACACCCCCCCCCCCCCCCACCCCCAATTCAATTAATTTTAAAGGGGGAAAGACCCCCTACAATTGCTTTTTTAAAGCAATTGATTTATATTGTAAAAAACCTTTTTAACCATTCTGTTCCGTTAATAAAAAAAAAAAAAAATCTCCCGAGACCCCCTTTTGCCCCCCCCTTTTTTTTAACCCTCCACTTACAACTGAATGTAGGTTGTGTGCTATCTATCCTATCAACGTAAAACGAACGACAACTCCAGTTTTTTCCATATTATTAGGTCTTTCCACTTTTCTGTGGAAAGCCTATTGTATTTGTTCTGATTATTATTATTATTATTATTATTTTTTTTTTTTTTTTCTTCCGCCAAATTTTGTTCTTGCGATAAATGTTTGTTTCGCAATATGTCGCTTAGATTTTTTTCATATTGTATCGTATAGGTTATGCGCTTTTAAATTTCACCCTGCTTAGCCGAACCATTTTCTTTGTAAGAGTTATCTCCCTATTCACTGTTTGTCATGTGTGTGCATCTCCTTCGTAACAAAATAAGAAAGCGACAAAATTCTTTTTACAAATTGTTCGTTACATCCTCAGGAATTTTTGGCTAATTTGGATCGAAGCGATTCGATGAAATTTTATAGGAGTTATGTACCTTTACGGAATAAATTTGTCGGTATGTTTTTTTAACTCATAAACCGTTAACCGTATAACCCTGGAATGTTTTTATTTGAGTCCCCTGGGTCCTAACTTAGAAAATTAGGTCAAGGTCAAAGGTCAAGGTCATATTTAAGATTTTCATATGTCTTTGATTTCCCTATAATTCTTGAATGGTTATAGATACAGAAAATTTAAGCAGTGAAAAATGTTCAGTACTTCAAGGGGCAACTTTGTTACATTATGACTGTATTGGTTTTACCATTATGTAAGGGACATAACCCCCATTGATGGTTTATAAAAGGCCATTATTAGGCAAAACACTTAAACAAAAGGTCCTTGACCCATAGGGTCTTTTGCAATGACATTGTGAAGCAATGACCTTGACAAAGGTCACAAGGTCAAAGGTCAAGGTCATGTACATATGTGATTTGGGGCACGACTTGAAGATTTTTATGTGTGTTTGCCAACCAACCAACCAACCAACCAATCATGATCAATCAATAATGATCAATCAACAAATCATGATCATGATCAATCAACCAATCATGATCATGATTAATCAATCAATCAATCATGTTTCCGTCTCATGTGTTTAATATAGGGTTCAAGATCTCCTTTGTTTCTTTTTCGCTGTTTCAATTGACCCTTTCCAACGTGTTTAACCAACCAACCAACCAACCAATCAATCAATCAATCAATCAATCAATCAATCAATCATGATCAATCAATCATGTTTCCGTCTCATGTGTTTAATATAGGGTTCAAGATCTCCTTTGTTTCTTTTTCGCTGTTTCAATTGACCCTTTCCAACGTGTTTAACCAACCAACCAACCAACAATCAATCAATCAATCAATCAATCAATCAATCAATCAATCAATCAATCAATCAATCAATCAATCAATCAATCATGATCAATCAATCATGATCAATCAATCATGTTTCCGTCTCGTCTCGTGTGTTTAATATAGGGTCCAAGATCTTCTTTGTTTCTTTTTCGCTGTTTCAATTGGCCCTATCCAACGTGTTTAACCAACCAACCAACCAACCAACCAACCAACCAATCAACCAACCAACCAACCAATCAATCAATCAATCAATCAATCAATCAATCAATCAATCAATCAATCATGATCAATCAATCAAGTTTCCGTCTCGTCTCGTGTGTTTAATATAGGGTCCAAGATCTTCTTTGTTTCTTTTTCGCTGTTTCAATTGGCCCTATCCAACGTGTTTAACCAACCAACCAACCAACCAACCAACCAACCAACCAACCAATCAATCAATCATGTTTCCGTCTCGTGTGTTTAATATAGGGTCCAAGATCTTTTTTGTTTCTTTTTCGCTGTTTGAATTGGCCCTATCAAACGTGTTTTACCAACCAACCAACTAATCAATCAATCAATCAATCAATCATGATCAATCAATCATGATCATGATCAATCAATCATGATCATGATCAATCAATCATGATCATGATCAATCAATCATGTTTCATGATCAATCAATCATGTTTCATGAAAAATTGAAATTCAATATTGTTCTTGCGTCACTTCTGAAAAAAAAATCCACATGTACTCTGAAACTACAAATACAATCGACCTCAAAATTTGCAGTCAGCAGGGCATACATGTACTAAAAGTTTGTAAAAAAATTTGGTGCAGATATCTCTCAAAGCTTTTCCTAGAGAAAAAAAATTGCAATGCCGTAAAAATTGCTTGCTAGGTCCGTAAATTTCAGTAAAAGCCTACAATAAAATGTCCGCTCCGAGATTGAAATACTAATCTGTGTTACAAACAGGTGCTGAAAAATGTACATTATCAGAAAATAATCAATAAATGTGTTTTAAAGTTACACCGGATCAAATAAATCCAAATCATGCACTGTTTGTGAACTGTCATCAAAATGTCAATTTCCTACAATGACAAAAGAAATTACATTGTGTGCATTCCGTCTCTATACATGTTGTCTGTTCAAAGTCCCCACCTAAAAAGGAATAAAAAGACTATCTTTTCGTTATTATAAACCCGTGTCACGTGATGTGGCGCGCGCGCTGTACCTAAAATAAAAGAAAAACTTTCCAAACTAAACATGAAACTTCTCCGGTAACAATAATATAGACCCCATACAGAAACAAACAAACAAACAAACAAACAAACAAACAAACAAACACCCCCCCCCCCCACCCCCAATTCAATTAATTTTAAAGGGGGAAAGACCCCCTACAATTGCTTTTTTAAAGCAATTGATTTATATTGTAAAAAACCTTTTTAACCATTCTGTTCCGTTAATAAAAAAAAAAAAAAATCTCCCGAGACCCCCTTTTGCCCCCCCCTTTTTTTTAACCCTCCACTTACAACTGAATGTAGGTTGTGTGCTATCTATCCTATCAACGTAAAACGAACGACAACTCCAGTTTTTTCCATATTATTAGGTCTTTCCACTTTTCTGTGGAAAGCCTATTGTATTTGTTCTGATTATTATTATTATTATTATTATTTTTTTTTTTTTTTTCTTCCGCCAAATTTTGTTCTTGCGATAAATGTTTGTTTCGCAATATGTCGCTTAGATTTTTTTCATATTGTATCGTATAGGTTATGCGCTTTTAAATTTCACCCTGCTTAGCCGAACCATTTTCTTTGTAAGAGTTATCTCCCTATTCACTGTTTGTCATGTGTGTGCATCTCCTTCGTAACAAAATAAGAAAGCGACAAAATTCTTTTTACAAATTGTTCGTTACATCCTCAGGAATTTTTGGCTAATTTGGATCGAAGCGATTCGATGAAATTTTATAGGAGTTATGTACCTTTACGGAATAAATTTGTCGGTATGTTTTTTTAACTCATAAACCGTTAACCGTATAACCCTGGAATGTTTTTATTTGAGTCCCCTGGGTCCTAACTTAGAAAATTAGGTCAAGGTCAAAGGTCAAGGTCATATTTAAGATTTTCATATGTCTTTGATTTCCCTATAATTCTTGAATGGTTATAGATACAGAAAATTTAAGCAGTGAAAAATGTTCAGTACTTCAAGGGGCAACTTTGTTACATTATGACTGTATTGGTTTTACCATTATGTAAGGGACATAACCCCCATTGATGGTTTATAAAAGGCCATTATTAGGCAAAACACTTAAACAAAAGGTCCTTGACCCATAGGGTCTTTTGCAATGACATTGTGAAGCAATGACCTTGACAAAGGTCACAAGGTCAAAGGTCAAGGTCATGTACATATGTGATTTGGGGCACGACTTGAAGATTTTTATGTGTGTTTGCCAACCAACCAACCAACCAACCAATCATGATCAATCAATAATGATCAATCAACAAATCATGATCATGATCAATCAACCAATCATGATCATGATTAATCAATCAATCAATCATGTTTCCGTCTCATGTGTTTAATATAGGGTTCAAGATCTCCTTTGTTTCTTTTTCGCTGTTTCAATTGACCCTTTCCAACGTGTTTAACCAACCAACCAACCAACCAATCAATCAATCAATCAATCAATCAATCAATCAATCATGATCAATCAATCATGTTTCCGTCTCATGTGTTTAATATAGGGTTCAAGATCTCCTTTGTTTCTTTTTCGCTGTTTCAATTGACCCTTTCCAACGTGTTTAACCAACCAACCAACCAACCAATCAATCAATCAATCAATCAATCAATCAATCAATCAATCAATCAATCAATCAATCAATCAATCAATCAATCATGATCAATCAATCATGATCAATCAATCATGTTTCCGTCTCGTCTCGTGTGTTTAATATAGGGTCCAAGATCTTCTTTGTTTCTTTTTCGCTGTTTCAATTGGCCCTATCCAACGTGTTTAACCAACCAACCAACCAACCAACCAACCAACCAACCAATCAACCAACCAACCAACCAATCAATCAATCAATCAATCAATCAATCAATCAATCAATCAATCAATCATGATCAATCAATCAAGTTTCCGTCTCGTCTCGTGTGTTTAATATAGGGTCCAAGATCTTCTTTGTTTCTTTTTCGCTGTTTCAATTGGCCCTATCCAACGTGTTTAACCAACCAACCAACCAACCAACCAACCAACCAACCAACCAATCAATCAATCATGTTTCCGTCTCGTGTGTTTAATATAGGGTCCAAGATCTTTTTTGTTTCTTTTTCGCTGTTTGAATTGGCCCTATCAAACGTGTTTTACCAACCAACCAACTAATCAATCAATCAATCAATCAATCATGATCAATCAATCATGATCATGATCAATCAATCATGATCATGATCAATCAATCATGATCATGATCAATCAATCATGTTTCATGATCAATCAATCATGTTTCATGAAAAATTGAAATTCAATATTGTTCTTGCGTCACTTCTGAAAAAAAAATCCACATGTACTCTGAAACTACAAATACAATCGACCTCAAAATTTGCAGTCAGCAGGGCATACATGTACTAAAAGTTTGTAAAAAAATTTGGTGCAGATATCTCTCAAAGCTTTTCCTAGAGAAAAAAATTGCAATGCCGTAAAAATTGCTTGCTAGGTCCGTAAATTTCAGTAAAAGCCTACAATAAAATGTCCGCTCCGAGATTGAAATACTAATCTGTGTTACAAACAGGTGCTGAAAAATGTACATTATCAGAAAATAATCAATAAATGTGTTTTAAGTTACACCGGATCAAATAAATCCAAATCATGCACTGTTTGTGAACTGTCATCAAAATGTCAATTTCCTACAATGACAAAAGAAATTACATTGTGTGCATTCCGTCTCTATACATGTTGTCTGTTCAAAGTCCCCACCTAAAAAGGAATAAAAAGACTATCTTTTCGTTATTATAAACCCGTGTCACGTGATGTGGCGCGCGCGCTGTACCTAAAATAAAAGAAAAACTTTCCAAACTAAACATGAAACTTCTCCGGTAACAATAATATAGACCCCATACAGAAACAAACAAACAAACAAACAAACAAACAAACAAACAAACACCCCCCCCCCCCCACCCCCAATTCAATTAATTTTAAAGGGGGAAAGACCCCCTACAATTGCTTTTTTAAAGCAATTGATTTATATTGTAAAAAACCTTTTTAACCATTCTGTTCCGTTAATAAAAAAAAAAAAAATCTCCCGAGACCCCCTTTTGCCCCCCCCTTTTTTTTAACCCTCCACTTACAACTGAATGTAGGTTGTGTGCTATCTATCCTATCAACGTAAAACGAACGACAACTCCAGTTTTTTTCCATATTATTAGGTCTTTCCACTTTTCTGTGGAAAGCCTATTGTATTTGTTCTGATTATTATTATTATTATTATTATTTTTTTTTTTTTTTTTCTTCCGCCAAATTTTGTTCTTGCGATAAATGTTTGTTTCGCAATATGTCGCTTAGATTTTTTTCATATTGTATCGTATAGGTTATGCGCTTTTAAATTTCACCCTGCTTAGCCGAACCATTTTCTTTGTAAGAGTTATCTCCCTATTCACTGTTTGTCATGTGTGTGCATCTCCTTCGTAACAAAATAAGAAAGCGACAAAATTCTTTTTACAAATTGTTCGTTACATCCTCAGGAATTTTTGGCTAATTTGGATCGAAGCGATTCGATGAAATTTTATAGGAGTTATGTACCTTTACGGAATAAATTTGTCGGTATGTTTTTTTAACTCATAAACCGTTAACCGTATAACCCTGGAATGTTTTTATTTGAGTCCCCTGGGTCCTAACTTAGAAAATTAGGTCAAGGTCAAAGGTCAAGGTCATATTTAAGATTTTCATATGTCTTTGATTTCCCTATAATTCTTGAATGGTTATAGATACAGAAAATTTAAGCAGTGAAAAATGTTCAGTACTTCAAGGGGCAACTTTGTTACATTATGACTGTATTGGTTTTACCATTATGTAAGGGACATAACCCCCATTGATGGTTTATAAAAGGCCATTATTAGGCAAAACACTTAAACAAAAGGTCCTTGACCCATAGGGTCTTTTGCAATGACATTGTGAAGCAATGACCTTGACAAAGGTCACAAGGTCAAAGGTCAAGGTCATGTACATATGTGATTTGGGGCACGACTTGAAGATTTTTATGTGTGTTTGCCAACCAACCAACCAACCAACCAATCATGATCAATCAATAATGATCAATCAACAAATCATGATCATGATCAATCAACCAATCATGATCATGATTAATCAATCAATCAATCATGTTTCCGTCTCATGTGTTTAATATAGGGTTCAAGATCTCCTTTGTTTCTTTTCGCTGTTTCAATTGACCCTTTCCAACGTGTTTAAACCAACCAACCAACCAACCAATCAATCAATCAATCAATCAATCAATCAATCAATCATGATCAATCAATCATGTTTCCGTCTCATGTGTTTAATATAGGGTTCAAGATCTCCTTTGTTTCTTTTTCGCTGTTTCAATTGACCCTTTCCAACGTGTTTAACCAACCAACCAACCAACCAACCAATCAATCAATCAATCAATCAATCAATCAATCAATCAATCAATCAATCAATCAATCAATCAATCAATCAATCATGATCAATCAATCATGATCAATCAAATCATGTTTCCGTCTCGTCTCGTGTGTTTAATATAGGGTCCAAGATCTTCTTTGTTTCTTTTTCGCTGTTTCAATTGGCCCTATCCAACGTGTTTAACCAACCAACCAACCAACCAACCAACCAACCAATCAACCAACCAACCAACCAATCAATCAATCAATCAATCAATCAATCAATCAATCAATCAATCAATCATGATCAATCAATCAAGTTCCGTCTCGTCTCGTGTGTTTAATATAGGGTCCAAGATCTTCTTTGTTTCTTTTTCGCTGTTTCAATTGGCCCTATCCAACGTGTTTAACCAACCAACCAACCAACCAACCAACCAACCAACCAACCAATCAATCAATCATGTTTCCGTCTCGTGTGTTTAATATAGGGTCCAAGATCTTTTTTGTTTCTTTTTCGCTGTTTGAATTGGCCCTATCAACGTGTTTTACCAACCAACCAACTAATCAATCAATCAATCAATCAATCATGATCAATCAATCATGATCATGATCAATCAATCATGATCATGATCAATCAATCATGATCATGATCAATCAATCATGTTTCATGATCAATCAATCATGTTTCATGAAAAATTGAAATTCAATATTGTTCTTGCGTCACTTCTGAAAAAAAAATCCACATGTACTCTGAAACTACAAATACAATCGACCTCAAAATTTGCAGTCAGCAGGGCATACATGTACTAAAAGTTTGTAAAAAAATTGGTGCAGATATCTCTCAAAGCTTTTCCTAGAGAAAAAAAATTGCAATGCCGTAAAAATTGCTTGCTAGGTCCCGTAAATTTCAGTAAAAGCCTACAATAAAATGTCCGCTCCGAGATTGAAATACTAATCTGTGTTACAAACAGGTGCTGAAAATGTACATTATCAGAAAATAATCAATAAATGTGTTTTAAAGTTACACCGGATCAAATAAATCCAAATCATGCACTGTTTGTGAACTGTCATCAAAATGTCAATTTCCTACAATGACAAAGAAATTACATTGTGTGCATTCCGTCTCTATACATGTTGTCTGTTCAAAGTCCCCCACCTAAAAAGGAATAAAAAGACTATCTTTTCGTTATTATAAACCCGTGTCACGTGATGTGGCGCGCGCGCTGTACCTAAAATAAAAGAAAAACTTTCCAAACTAAACATGAAACTTCTCCGGTAACAATAATATAGACCCCATACAGAAACAAACAAACAAACAAACAAACAAACAAACAAACAAACACCCCCCCCCCCCACCCCCAATTCAATTAATTTTAAAGGGGAAAGACCCCCTACAATTGCTTTTTTAAAGCAATTGATTTATATTGTAAAAAACCTTTTTAACCATTCTGTTCCGTTAATAAAAAAAAAAAAAAATCTCCCGAGACCCCCTTTTGCCCCCCCCTTTTTTTTAACCCTCCACTTACAACTGAATGTAGGTTGTGTGCTATCTATCCTATCAACGTAAAACGAACGACAACTCCAGTTTTTTCCATATTATTAGGTCTTTCCACTTTTCTGTGGAAAGCCTATTGTATTTGTTCTGATTATTATTATTATTATTATTATTTTTTTTTTTTTTTTCTTCCGCCAAATTTTGTTCTTGCGATAAATGTTTGTTTCGCAATATGTCGCTTAGATTTTTTTCATATTGTATCGTATAGGTTATGCGCTTTTAAATTTCACCCTGCTTAGCCGAACCATTTTCTTTGTAAGAGTTATCTCCCTATTCACTGTTTGTCATGTGTGTGCATCTCCTTCGTAACAAAATAAGAAAGCGACAAAATTCTTTTACAAATTGTTCGTTACATCCTCAGGAATTTTTGGCTAATTTGGATCGAAGCGATTCGATGAAATTTTATAGGAGTTATGTACCTTTACGGAATAAATTTGTCGGTATGTTTTTTTAACTCATAAACCGTTAACCGTATAACCCTGGAATGTTTTTATTTGAGTCCCCTGGGTCCTAACTTAGAAAATTAGGTCAAGGTCAAAGGTCAAGGTCATATTTAAGATTTTCATATGTCTTTGATTTCCCTATAATTCTTGAATGGTTATAGATACAGAAAATTTAAGCAGTGAAAAATGTTCAGTACTTCAAGGGGCAACTTTGTTACATTATGACTGTATTGGTTTTACCATTATGTAAGGGACATAACCCCCATTGATGGTTTATAAAAGGCCATTATTAGGCAAAACACTTAAACAAAAGGTCCTTGACCCATAGGGTCTTTTGCAATGACATTGTGAAGCAATGACCTTGACAAAGGTCACAAGGTCAAAGGTCAAGGTCATGTACATATGTGATTTGGGGCACGACTTGAAGATTTTTATGTGTGTTTGCCAACCAACCAACCAACCAACCAATCATGATCAATCAATAATGATCAATCAACAAATCATGATCATGATCAATCAACCAATCATGATCATGATTAATCAATCAATCAATCATGTTTCCGTCTCATGTGTTTAATATAGGGTTCAAGATCTCCTTTGTTTCTTTTTCGCTGTTTCAATTGACCCTTTCCAACGTGTTTAACCAACCAACCAACCAACCAATCAATCAATCAATCAATCAATCAATCAATCAATCATGATCAATCAATCATGTTTCCGTCTCATGTGTTTAATATAGGGTTCAAGATCTCCTTTGTTTCTTTTTCGCTGTTTCAATTGACCCTTTCCAACGTGTTTAACCAACCAACCAACCAACCAATCAATCAATCAATCAATCAATCAATCAATCAATCAATCAATCAATCAATCAATCAATCAATCATGATCAATCAATCATGATCAATCAATCATGTTTCCGTCTCGTCTCGTGTGTTTAATATAGGGTCCAAGATCTTCTTTGTTTCTTTTTCGCTGTTTCAATTGGCCCTATCCAACGTGTTTAACCAACCAACCAACCAACCAACCAACCAACCAATCAACCAACCAACCAACCAATCAATCAATCAATCAATCAATCAATCAATCAATCAATCAATCAATCAATCATGATCAATCAATCAAGTTTCCGTCTCGTCTCGTGTGTTTAATATAGGGTCCAAGATCTTCTTTGTTTCTTTTTCGCTGTTTCAATTGGCCCCTATCCAACGTGTTTAACACCAACCAACCAACCAACCAACCCAACCAACCAACCAATCAATCAATCATGTTTCCGTCTCGTGTGTTTAATATAGGGTCCAAGATCTTTTTTGTTTCTTTTTCGCTGTTTGAATTGGCCCTATCAAACGTGTTTTACCAACCAACCAACTAATCAATCAATCAATCAATCAATCATGATCAATCAATCATGATCATGATCAATCAATCATGATCATGATCAATCAATCATGATCATGATCAATCAATCATGTTTCATGATCAATCAATCATGTTTCATGAAAAATTGAAATTCAATATTGTTCTTGCGTCACTTCTGAAAAAAAAATCCACATGTACTCTGAAACTACAAATACAATCGACCTCAAAATTTGCAGTCAGCAGGGCATACATGTACTAAAAGTTTGTAAAAAAATTTGGTGCAGATATCTCTCAAAGCTTTTCCTAGAGAAAAAAAATTGCAATGCGTAAAAATTGCTTGCTAGGTCCGTAAATTTCAGTAAAAGCCTACAATAAAATGTCCGCTCCGAGATTGAAATACTAATCTGTGTTACAAACAGGTGCTGAAAAATGTACATTATCAGAAAATAATCAATAAATGTGTTTTAAAGTTACACCGGATCAAATAAATCCAAATCATGCACTGTTTGTGAACTGTCATCAAAATGTCAATTTCCTACAATGACAAAAGAAATTACATTGTGTGCATTCCGTCTCTATACATGTTGTCTGTTCAAAGTCCCCACCTAAAAAGGAATAAAAAGACTATCTTTTCGTTATTATAAACCCGTGTCACGTGATGTGGCGCGCGCGCTGTACCTAAAATAAAAGAAAAACTTTCCAAACTAAACATGAAACTTCTCCGGTAACAATAATATAGACCCCATACAGAAACAAACAAACAAACAAACAAACAAACAAACAACAAACACCCCCCCCCCACCCCCAATTCAATTAATTTTAAAGGGGGAAAGACCCCCTACAATTGCTTTTTTAAAGCAATTGATTTATATTGTAAAAAAACCTTTTTAAACCATTCTGTTCCGTTAATAAAAAAAAAAAAAAAATCTCCCGAGACCCCTTTTGCCCCCCCCCTTTTTTTTAACCCTCCACTTACAACTGAATGTAGGTTGTGTGCTATCTATCCTATCAACGTAAAACGAACGACAACTCCAGTTTTTTTCCATATTATTAGGTCTTTCCACTTTTCTGTGGAAAGCCTATTGTATTTGTTCTGATTATTATTATTATTATTATTATTTTTTTTTTTTTTTCTTCCGCCAAATTTTGTTCTTGCGATAAATGTTTGTTTCGCAATATGTCGCTTAGATTTTTTTCATATTGTATCGTATAGGTTATGCGCTTTTAAATTTCACCCTGCTTAGCCGAACCATTTTCTTTGTAAGAGTTATCTCCCTATTCACTGTTTGTCATGTGTGTGCATCTCCTTCGTAACAAAATAAGAAAGCGACAAAATTCTTTTTACAAATTGTTCGTTACATCCTCAGGAATTTTGGCTAATTTGGATCGAAGCGATTCGATGAAATTTTATAGGAGTTATGTACCTTTACGGAATAAATTTGTCGGTATGTTTTTTAACTCATAAACCGTTAACCGTATAACCCTGGAATGTTTTTATTTGAGTCCCCTGGGTCCTAACTTAGAAAATTAGGTCAAGGTCAAAGGTCAAGGTCATATTTAAGATTTTCATATGTCTTTGATTTCCCTATAATTCTTGAATGGTTATAGATACAGAAAATTTAAGCAGTGAAAAATGTTCAGTACTTCAAGGGGCAACTTTGTTACATTATGACTGTATTGGTTTTACCATTATGTAAGGGACATAACCCCCATTGATGGTTTATAAAAGGCCATTATTAGGCAAAACACTTAAACAAAAGGTCCTTGACCCATAGGGTCTTTTGCAATGACATTGTGAAGCAATGACCTTGACAAAGGTCACAAGGTCAAAGGTCAAGGTCATGTACATATGTGATTTGGGGCACGACTTGAAGATTTTTATGTGTGTTTGCCAACCAACCAACCAACCAACCAATCATGATCAATCATAATGATCAATCAACAAATCATGATCATGATCAATCAACCAATCATGATCATGATTAATCAATCAATCAATCATGTTTCCGTCTCATGTGTTTAATATAGGGTTCAAGATCTCCTTTGTTTCTTTTTCGCTGTTTCAATTGACCCCTTTCCAACGTGTTTAACCAACCAACCAACCAACCAATCAATCAATCAATCAATCAATCAATCAATCAATCATGATCAATCAATCATGTTTCCGTCTCATGTGTTTAATATAGGGTTCAAGATCTCCTTTGTTTCTTTTTCGCTGTTTCAATTGACCCTTTCCAACGTGTTTAACCAACCAACCAACCAACCAATCAATCAATCAATCAATCAATCAATCAATCAATCAATCAATCAATCAATCAATCAATCAATCATGATCAATCAATCATGATCAATCAATCATGTTTCCCGTCTCGTCTCGTGTGTTTAATATAGGGTCCAAGATCTTCTTTGTTTCTTTTTCGCTGTTTCAATTGGCCCTATCCAACGTGTTTAACCAACCAACCAACCAACCAACCAACCAACCAATCAACCAACCAACCAACCAATCAATCAATCAATCAATCAATCAATCAATCAATCAATCAATCAATCATGATCAATCAATCAAGTTCCGTCTCGTCTCGTGTG
>NW_027269068.1:0-35441 GCF_963676685.1 Mytilus edulis
AATGCAGTACCTTTACACGACCAATGACTTGTAAAGAGATTTCATCAAAAGAGAGTGTATAAACTAGTGAAATGAACGTACTTGTATTTTTGTACATCTGATAAGTTAAGCCTTTATTTTCATAGTTAGTTTGTATGTTGTACTGTAGTGTAAGGTTGGATCTCGCTAACATGTTTAACCCTGCCACATTATGTATGTACGTGACTGTCCCAAGTTAGGAGCTTGAGTTGGGTGTTTGCCGTTTGTTTATGTGTTACATATTTCTTTGTCTTTTTTTATATAAACAAGGCCGTGAGTTTTTTTTTTAAATTGTTTTACATTTTTATTTTTCGGGCCTTTAATAGCGGACTATGGGGTATTGGCTTTGCTCATTGTTTAAGTCCTTACAGTTACCTATAGATTCTAATTTCTGTGTAATGTTGGTTTAATCCCATGTGATCTAATGCATGATTCTTTTTAACTAAGCTAACTAAATCCTCCTTTAAAAGACATTTCCTATGAGGAGTAGCCAAGTCAACACTTTTTTTATACAAATGATTTGAAGTCAAATCATAGAAATAATTTTCCAAATATTTTCTCACCATTCTGTCGTTCAACTGTTCCTTGCAAAACTTGATTATTTTTGCTGACCCCCATTTCGGATTTTCTGCTTTTAATTTGCAAATTGACACTACCTTGTCATAGTCCCTCCAAAACGCTTCTGGATTAGGGTCCTTTGAAACCGGCTTCTTTTTTTCCTTTGCTAATTGAAAACCTTCATCTGGAATGGTATTCATGGGTTCCGCCATTTTCAAAATCGGCGGCGGTAGCGACGTCATATGGCGTATTTGATTGTGACGTTATAAATAACTCTTTTTCCCGGAAAAATAGGCGATTTTAAAATCTGCCTTAGATTTGGAGAAAACAAAACCTGCCATAGATTTGAGACGGCATTACGTCATATTTACCATAGATTAGGAATCCGCCATAGATTTGGAACCCGCCATAGATTTGAGTCCTACAAATATGTTCAGCAACGCATATTAGAGGAGTAACGAAGGAATTAAACATCAAAATACGCTTGAACATTAAGAAATAGCTTATTTTGAATAACGGAATGCACTGCTGCAAGCCGTTAGCCCCTAATCAAGGCAAAATAAATACAACACATTTAAGCTTATTGATAAAGGAATAAATTGAGTATTAATGATATGTCCCGTAATGACAATTAGATAGGTTACGAAGGACCTAATGTCCAAAACACGCGTGAAAATCTAAAAATAGCCAATCTTGAATTATGAAATAGATATTTTGAATAAGGGAATTGACTGGTGCGACCCTTTAGTCCCTAATCATAGCTATACATTATACTCCTTTCGAAAGCTTATTAAAAGATGAACAAAAGGTATATAGTCGATATGTTCAGCAACGCATATTACAGAAGTAACGAAGGAATTAAACATCGAAATACGCATGAACATTAAGAAATTGCTTATTTTGAATAACGGAATGGACTGCTGGAAGCCGTTAGCCCTTATCAAGGCAAAATTAATACAACAAATTATAGCTTATTGATAGTGAAATAAATTTAGTTTAAACAATATGTGCCGTAACAACCATTAGAGGGGTTACGGAGGACCTTATTTCCAAAATACGCGTGAAAATTAAGAAATAGCCAATTTTGAATAACGAAATTGATTATTGAATAGTTGAATGGACTGGTGCGACCCTTTAGTCCCTAATTATAGATATACATTATACCTCATTCAAAAGCTTATGAAGAGATGAACAAAAGGTATATAGTCGATATGTTCAGCAACGCATATTAGTGGAGTAAGAAGAAATTTAAAAACATCGAAATACGACTTGAACATTAAGAAATAGCTTATTTTGAATAGCATTATGGACTGATGCAAGCCGTTAACCCCTAATCAAGGCAAAATTAATACAACAAATTCAAGCTTATTGAAAGAGGAATAAATTGAGTATTAATGATATGTGCCGTAATGACCATTAGAGTGGTTAGGAAGGATCTAATGTCCAAAATACGCGTGAAAATTTGGAAATAGCCAATCTTGAATTATGAAATGGATATTTTGAATAATGAAATTGACTGGTACGATCCTTTAGTCCCTAATCATAGATATACATTATACTTCATTCGAAAGATTATTAAGAGATGAACAAAAGGTATATAGTCGATATGTTCAGCAACGCATATTAGAGGAGTAACGAAGGAATTAAATATCGAAATACGCTTGAACATTGAGAAATAGCTTATTTTGAACAACGGAATGGACTGTTACAAGCCGTTAGCCCTTATCAAGGCAAAATTAATAAACCAAATTAAAGATTATTGATAGAGGAATAAATTTAATTTAAACAATATGTGCCGTAATAACCATTAGAGAGCTTACGGAGGACCTTATTTTCAAAATACGCGTGAAAATTAAGAAATAGCCAATTTTGAATAACGAAATTGATATTTTGAATAGTGCAATGGACTAGTGCGACCCTTAAGTCCCTAACTATAGATATACATTATACTTCATTCAAAAGCTTACAAAGAGATGAACAAAGGGTATATAGTCAATATGTTCAACAACGCATATTAGAGGAGTAACGAAGGAATTAAACATCGAAATACGCTTGAACATTAAGAAATAGCTTATTTTGAATAACGGAATGCACTGCTGCAAGCCGTTAGCCCCTAATCAAGGCAAAATAAATACAACACATTTAGGCTTATTGATAAAGGAATAAATTGAGTATTAATGATATGTCCCGTAATGACAATTAGATAGGTTACGAAGGACCTAATGTCCAAAACACGCGTGAAAATTTAAAAATAGCCAATCTTGAATTATGAAATAGATATTTTGAATAAGGGAATTGACTGGTGCGACCCTTTAGTCCCTAATCATAGCTATACATTATACTCCTTTCGAAAGCTTATTAAAAGATGAACAAAAGGTATATAGTCGATATGTTCAGCAACGCATATCACAGAAGTAACGAAGGAATTAAACATCGAAATACGCATGAACATTAAGAAATTGCTTATTTTGAATAACGGAATGGACTGCTGGAAGCCGTTAGCCCTTATCAAGGCAAAATTAATACAACAAATTATAGCTTATTGATAGTGAAATAAATTTAGCTTAAACAATATGTGCCGTAACAACCATTAGAGGGGTTACGGGGGACCTTATTTCCAAAATACGCGTGAAAATTAAGAAATAGCCAATTTTGAATAACGAAATTGATTATTGAATAGTGGAATGGACTGGTGCGACCCTTTAGTCCCTAATTATAGATATACATTATACCTCATTCAAAGCTTATGAAGAGATGAACAAAAGGTATATAGTCGATATGTTCAGCAACGCATATTAGTGGAGTAAGAAGAAATTTAAAAACATCGAAATACGACTTGAACATTAAGAAATAGCTTATTTTGAATAGCATTATGGACTGATGGAAGCCGTTAACCCCTAATCAAGGCAAAATTAATACAACAAATTCAAGCTTATTGAAAGAGGAATAAATTGAGTATTAATGATATGTGCCGTAATGACCATTAGAGTGGTTAGGAAGGATCTAATGTCCAAAATACGCGTGAAAATTTGGAAATAGCCAATCTTGAATTATGAAATGGATATTTTGAATAATGGAATTGACTGGTACGATCCTTTAGTCCCTAATCATAGATATACATTATACTTCATTCGAAAGCTTATTAAGAGATGAACAAAAGGTATATAGTCGATATGTTCAGCAACGCATATTAGAGGAGTAACGAAGGAATTAAATATCGAAATACGCTTGAACATTGAGAAATAGCTTATTTTGAACAACGGAATGGACTGTTACAAGCCGTTAGCCCTTATCAAGGCAAAATTAATAAACCAAATTAAAGATTATTGATAGAGGAATAAATTTAATTTAAACAATATGTGCCGTAATAACCATTAGAGGGGTTACGGAGGACCTTATTTCCAAAATACGCGTGAAAATTAAGAAATAGCCAATTTTGAATAACGAAATTGATATTTTGAATAGTGCAATGGACTAGTGCGACCCTTAAGTCCCTAACTATAGATATACATTATACTTCATTCAAAAGCTTACAAAGAGATGAACAAAGGGTATATAGTCAATATGTTCAGCAACGCATATTAGAGGAGTAACGAAGGAATTAAACATCGAAATACGCTTGAACATTAAGAAATAGCTTATTTTGAATAACGGAATGCACTGCTGCAAGCCGTTAGCCCCTAATCAAGGCAAAATAAATACAACACATTTAAGCTTATTGATTAAGGAATAAATTGAGTATTAATGATATGTCCCGTAATGACAATTAGATAGGTTACGAAGGACCTAATGTCCAAAACACGCGTGAAAATTTAAAATTAGCCAATCTTGAATTATGAAATAGATATTTTGAATAAGGGAATTGACTGGTGCGACCCTTTAGTCCCTAATCATACCTATACATTATACTCCTTTCGAAAGCTTATTAAAAGATGAACAAAATGTATATAGTCGATATGTTCAGCAACGCATATTACAGAAGTAACGAAGGAATTAAACATCGAAATACGCATGAACATTAAGAAATTGCTTATTTTGAATAACGGAATGGACTGCTGGAAGCCGTTAGCCCTTATCAAGGCAAAATTAATACAACAAATTAAAGCTTATTGATAGAGGAATAAATTTAGTTGAAACAATATGTGCCGTAATAACCATTAGAGGGGTTACGGAGGACCTTATTTCCAAAATACGCGTGAAAATTAAGAAATAGCCAATTTTGAATAACGAAATTGATTATTGAATAGTTGAATGAACTGGTGCGACCCTTTAGTCCCTAATTATAGATATACATTATACCTCATTCAAAAGCTTATGAAGAAATGAACAAAAGATATATAGACGATATGTTCAGCAACGCATATTAGTGGAGTAAGAAGGAATTTAAAAACATCGAAATACGGCTTGAACATTAATAATAATAATAATAATAATAATAATATCTTTATTTAGAGAGAGTAACTCATTTGGATTACACCAATTTTCAAAAAGGCTCTCTTAATACAATAATAATTACATAACAAATAAACAATGCATCAATAAAAATGGTAAATAAAGATTATGTACAATTTAAAATACAATAAACAATTATGACATGGCATTACAGTAAACATGATGGTAATGTTAAAAGTACATATATTTGTATATATGTTGAAATTCTGATACTGTATTTGATTTTTTTTATTGAATTAGGAAGAGCATTCCACACTTTTGGTCCATTGTACGAGAAACTAGACTTATACAACTCTGTATTTAGTTTTGGAATAATAAAATTATCTGAGGATGAAAATCTCGTATTATATTTTTGGTTTGCAGAAGCTGATACAATAAGACTGGACATATATTCTGGAGCTAAGCCATGTTTTGCCTTATACATTAGTAATGATTTGTGATAAAGTATTCTTTGTGTGATTGGCACAATGTTACATTCGTGAAATAATTCTCTTGAAGGTTTGGTGTAATCATGTTCGTCTAAAGTTATTCTTGCTGCCCTTTTTTGCAGTTTTAGTAAACTATCTAATAGAAAGTTATTACAGTTTCCCCATATTGAACAACAATAATCTAAGTGAGGTAAAACGTAAGCGTTATAGTACATTTGTCTAGCTTAATGATTTAAATATTTCTTTATCCTTTTTAGTAAAGCTAAAGAAGAGTTAACTTTTTTGATTATATAATCGATATGAGATGACCAAGATAGAGATGCATCAATAAAAACACCTAGAACTTTTTCACATGTACTTTCTATAATTTGTTGTCCATTTAAAGCAATATTGATGTTTTCATTTGATGTAACGGAAAGCTTTTGTTTAGATCCAACGCATATAGCTTTCGTTTTAGATACATTTACAGCCATTTTATTGTCATCACACCAGCGAAAAATATCTTGTAAAACCGTATTAAGTTTTTGACTGATGCAACTTTTGTTTTGTCCAATGACATTAAGAAATAGCTTATTTTGAATAGCATTATGAACTGATGCAAGCCGTTAATCCCTAATCAAGGCAAAATTAATACAACAAATTCAAGCTTATTGAAAGAGGAATAAATTGAGTATTAATGATATATGCCGTAATGACCATTAGAGTGGTTAGGAAGGATCTAATGTCCAAAATACGCGTGAAAATTTAGAAATAGCCAATCTTGAATTATGAAATGGATATTTTGAATAATGGAATTGACTGGTGCGATCCTTTAGTCCCTAATCATAGATATACATTATACTTCATTCGAAAGCTTATTAAGAGATGAACAAAAGGTATATAGTCGATAGGTTCAGCAACGCATATTAGAGGAGTAACGAAGGAATTAGATATCGAAATACGCTTGAACATTGAGAAATAGCTTATTTTGAACAACGGAATGGACTGTTACAAGCCGTTAGCCCTTATCAAGGCAAAATTAATAAACCAAATTAAAGATTATTGATAGAGGAATAAATTTAATTTAAACAATATGTGCCATAATAACCATTAGAGGGGTTACGGAGGACCTTATTTCCGAAATGCGCGTTAAAATTAAGAAATAGCCAGTTTTGAATAACGAAATTGATATTTTGAATAGTGGAATGGACTGGTGCGACCCTTAAGTCCCTTACTATGGATATACATAATACTACATTCAAAAGTTTATGAAGAGATGAACAAAGAGTATTTAGTCAATATGTTCAGCAACGCATATTAGAGGAGTAACGAAGGAACTAAACATCGAAATACGCTTGAACATTAAGAAATAGCTTATTTTAAAAAACGGAATGGACTGCTGCAAGCCGTTAGCTCCTACTCAAGTCAAAATTAATACAACAAATTAAAGCTTATTGATAAAAGAAATAAATTGAGTATTAATGATATGTGCCATAATGACCATTAGAGTGCTTAGGAAGGACCTAATGTCCAAAATACACGTGAAAATTTAGAAATAGCCAATTTTGAATTATGAAATGGATAATTTCAATAATGGAATTGACTGGTGCGACCCTTTAGTCCCTAATCATAAATATACATTATACTCCATTCAAAAGCTTTTTAAGAGATGAACAAAAGGTGTATAGTCGATATGTTCAGCAACGCATATTAGAGGAGTAAAGAAGATATTAAACATCGAAATACGCTTGAACATTTAGAAATAGCTTATTTTGAATAACGGATTGAACTGTTGCAAGCCGTTAGCCCTTATCAAGGCAAAATTAATACACCATATTAAAGGTTATTGATAGAGAAATACATTTAGTATACATAATATATGCCGTAATAACCATTAGAGGGGTTACGGAGGACCTTATTTTCAAAATACGTGTGAAAATTAAGAAATAGCCAATTTTGAATAACGAAATTGATATTTTGAATAGTGGAATGGACTGGTGCGACCCTTTAGTCCCTAATTATAGATATACATTATACTTCATTCAAAAGCTGATGAAGAGATAAACAAAAGGTGTATAGTCGATATGTTCAGCAACGCATATTAGAGGAGTAACGAAGGAATTAAACATCGAAATACGTTTGAACATTAAGTAATAGCTTATTTTGAATAACGGAATGGACTGCTGCAAGCCATTAGCCCTTATCAAGCAAAATTAATACACCAAATTAAAGGTTATTGTTAGAGGAATAAATTTAGTATAAACGATATATGCCATAATAACCATTAGAGGGGTTACGGAGGACCTTATTTCCAAAATACGCGATAAAATTAAGAAATGGCCAATTTTGAATAACGAAATGGATATTTTGAATAGTGGAATGGACTGGTGCGACCCTTTAGTCCCTAATTATAGATATACATTATACTTCATTCAAAAGCTTACGATGAGATAAACAAAAGGTGTATAGTCGATATGTTCAGCAACGCATATTAGAGAAGTATCGAAGGAATTAAACATCGAAATATGCTTGTACATTAAGTAATAGCTTATTTTGAATAACGGAATGGGATGCTGCAAGCCGTTAGCCCCTAATCAAGGCAAAATTAATACAACAAATTAAAGGTTATTAATAAATGAATCAATTGAGTATTAATGATATGTGCCGTAATGCAATTAGAGTGGTTAGGAAGAACCCAATGTCCAAAATACGCGTGAAAATTTAGAAATAGCCAATCTTGAATTATGAAATAGATATTTTGAATAAGGGAATGGACTGGTGCGACCCTTTAGTCCCTAACTGTAGATATACATTGTACTCAATTCGAAAGCTTATTAAGAGATGAACAAAAGGTGTATAGTTGATATGTTCAGCAACGCATATTACAGGAGAAACGAAGGAATTAAACATCGAAATACGCTTGAACATTAAGAAATATCTTATTTTGAATAACGGAATGGACTGCTGCAAGCCGTTAGCCCTTATCAAGGCAAAATTAATACACCAAATAAAAGCTTATTGATAGAGGAATAAATTAAGTTTAAACAATATGTGCCGTAATAACCATTAGAGGGGTTACGGAGGACATTATTTCCAAAATAGTGTGAAAATTTAGAAAAAGCCAATCTTGAATTATGAAATAGATATTTTGAATAATGGAATTGACTGGTGCGACCCTTTAGTCCCTAATCATAGATATACATTATACTCCATTCAAAAGCTTTTTAAGAGATGAACAAAAGGTGTATAGTCGATATGTTCAGCAACGCATATTAGAGGAGTAACGAAGGAATTAAACATCGAAATACGCTTGAACATTAAGAAATATCTTATTTTAAATAACGGAATGGACTGCTGCAAGCCGTTAGCCCTTATCAAGGCAAAATTAATACACGAAATAAAAGCATATTGATAGAGGAATAAATTTAGTTTAAACAATATGTGCCGTAATTACCATTAGAGGGATTACCTTATTTCCAAAATACGCGTGAAAATTAAGAAATAACCAATTTTGAATAACGAAATTGATATTTTGAATAGTGGAATGGACTGGTGCGACCCTTTAGTACATGTACCTAATTATAGATATACATTATACTTCATTCAAAAGCTTATGAAGAGATAAACAAAAGGTATAATCGATATGTTCAGCAACGCATATTAGATGAGTAACAAAGGAACTAAACATCGAAATTCGCTTGAACATTAAGAAATAGCTTATTTTGAATAACGGAATGGACTGCTGCAAGCCGTTAGCCCCTTATTTATGCAAAATTAATAACCAAATTAAAGCTTATTGATAAAGGAAAAAATTGAGTATTATTGATATGTGCCGTAATGACCATTAAAGTGGTGAGGAAGGACCTAATGTCCAAAATACGCATGATAGAGAAATAAACGGAGTATAAACGATATGTGCGACAATGACCATAAAGAAAATCAAGAAATAGCCAATTATGTATATGAAATGGATATTGATTTATAGCATGGACTGCTGCCACTATTTAGCCTCTAATTATAGATATGCCTTATAGCTCATTCGCAAGCTTATTAAGAGAGGGAAAAAAATATAAAGTCGATATGTTCTGCAACACATATTAGAGGAATAACGAAGGATCTTAACATCGAAATTCGCTTGAACATTAAGAAATAGCTTATTTTAAATAATGAAATGGACTGCTGCAAGCCCTCAGTCTTTATTAAGGCAACATGTATAGAGGAATAGAGTGACTTTAAACGATATGTTCAGCAATGCATATTAGAGGAGTAACGAAGGAATTAATCATCGAAATACCCTTGAACATTAAGAAATAGCTTATTTTGAATAACGGAATGGACAGAAAACCTGTCAGATAGAAAGATAGCTGTTTCGTCGATGTATTTCCACACCACCTATTATTCAGATTTTTAAAAGATATAAATATGCTAAAAGGGCATGTGTGTCAGAAGTCACCTTAAAACAAATGTCTTAATATTAAAAGAAATAAGAAATGCATCTATTTGCTTTAATTATATTATAATTGTGCAGATCAGAAGATCTTTCTATCATGTCTATATAGCATGTTTTTGAATGATATTTCCCAGTTCAAAGTGTTTTATTAAAACCATATATTTAACACCAAAACAAAATTTTAATTCCAAATTAATACTCGGATACAAACACTTTGGTTTGTTTTGAGACTAAGAATTGAGCGGGAAATGTAACTGTAAGCTATACATTATAAATCATCATGTGTTAACCCAACTAACATGTTTATTTAGATAGTGTCGAAAAATGTTGCGACAGAAGCGGGAAATATAACTGTAAGCAATTATACATAACATGCTGATTACGCATTTCTCACGGATATTTGATACAGGGAAGGTCGTTGTTTTATCATCTCAACCACAAGTACACATTCCATCGTCTAGTTTCCGCTGCAATTTATAATTAATCGACAGTGCTCGATATCATTCTTAAGTATTTTACGTCACCGATAAAGGATTAGATATAAAAAAAAATCAAAAAATTATTAAATAAATATGATACTTTAAATCTTTTTCATTAATAATATGATACTTTAAGTCTTTTTTCTAACTATTTTAACACATCGACCATCTTTTCATTTTTAAAAGAAACCATGTATATTGAAAAAAAGAATATGTTAGTTTGTTCCAGGGTGTTTATATCCTTCGATTTGGAAAACAAATGTTTGTTCCAAGCAAATATAACTATGCCCCCTTGAAAAGATGAATATTGGGGCTAAAAAATATTTGGTTTTTATTTAGAATTTTTTTTTATTATTTCATGATTCAAAATAAGCTATTTTATAATTTTCACCCGTATTTTGATTTTTAGGTACTTCATAACTCCTCTAATATGCGTTGCGGAACATATTTACTATATACCTTTTGTTCATCTTTTAATAGGCTTTCGAATGAGGTAAAAGGTATATTTGTATTTAGGGGCTGAAGTGTTGCAGCAATCCAATCCATTATTCAAATTATCCATTCAATTGTTCAAAATTGGCTATTTCTTAATTTTCACGCGTATTTTGGCATTTTGGTCCTATGTAACCGTGTGGGTTTTCTATCAATAGCTTTCACATGGAGTTTTTAAAGTTTTCCTAATTTAGGAACTGAGTCATTGCCTCTAAATAAAGTTGTTATTACTGACCAGTCACAGCAGTTCATTCTTTTATTAAAAAGAACTATGTCTTAATGTTTATATAAAAAAGATGTGGTATGATTTCCAATGAGATAACGGTCCATAAGAGATTTAAATGACACAGAATACACATTATGTATATTTCGACATGTTAGATCCTTCGTTTCTCCTCTAATATGCGTTGCGGAACATACTAACTACATATATTTTGTTCTTCTATTGATAGGCTTTCGAATGAGGTATCATGTAAATATGTAATTATGGGTTGAAGGGTCACAGCAATCCATTGCATCATTCAAAATTGGCAATTTCTTAATCTTCACGGTTATTTTAATTTGTGCTCCGTAATCTCGAGCTCCCTAATGGTCATTGCGGCACATATTATTTATAACCTAAACCATTTTGTTTCTCGGTCAATGGACTTTCAAATGGTTATAACGTTTTCCTTAATTAGGGGCTGACGTTCTCAGCAGTCCATTTCATTATTTAAAATAAGCTACATTTGTATTTCTTAATGTTTACATGTACATTGTATTTCGATTTTTAGATCCTTCGTTACTCTCCGCGTTGCGTAGTATATACGATTTGTTCCTCTATGATTAAGCTTTCGAATGAGCTTGAAGGTATTTCTGTAATTATAAGGCTGAAGGGTCACAGCAGTTCATGTCATTATTTCAAAATATTCATTCCGTTATTCAAAATTGGCAATTTCTTTCTTTTCACGCATTTAAGTCATCCATTACCTCTCTAATGGTCATTGAGGGACATATTATTTAAACATTTTATTTCTCTATCAATTAGCTTTCACATGGTGTATAAAGTTTTCCTTCATAAGGGGCTTACGGGTCGCATCAGTCCATTCCATTATTCAGAGTAAGCTATTAATAAAGCCATAATGTTCACCCGTATTTCGATTTTTAGGTCCTTCATTACTCCTCTGATATACGCTACATTTGGTGACCTTCGGCTGTTGTGTTTTCTATGGTCGGGTTGTTTGACACATTCCCAATTTTATTGCAGATCATATTGACAAAATATCTTTTGTTCCTCTTGTAATAGGCTTTCAAATGAGATATAAAGTCATATGTAATTAGGGCTGAAGGTTCACATCAGTCCATCACATTATTAAAAATATCCATTCCAGTTTTCAAAATTGTTTATTTCTTAATTTTCACGCACACGCGTATTTTTGTATTTTGCTCCTCCGTTACACATCTAATTGTCATTGGGGCACATATTAGCTATAAACATTTTGTTCCTCTATTTATAACCTGGCAAATGGTGTATAAAGTTTCCCTTAAGTAGGAGCTTACGGGTTGCAGGAGTTAATTTCATGATTCAAAAAAAGCTATTTTATAATGTTCACCCGTATTTCGATTTTTAGGTACTTCATTTCTCCTCCAATATGCGTTGCGGAACATATTAACTATATACCTTTTGTTCCTCTATAATTAAGCTTTCGAATGAGGTTAAGGGTATTTCTGTAATTAGGGGCTGAAGGGTAACAGTAGCTCATGTCATTATTTCAAAATATTCATTCCATTATTCAAAATTGGCAATTTCTTTCTTTTCACTCATTTAATTCCTCCGTTACCTCTCTTATGGTCATTGAATGACGTATTACTAATACATTTTGTTTCTCTATCAATAAGCTTTCACGTAGTGTATAAAGTTTTCTTTTATAAGGGGCTGACAGGTCGCATCAGTCCATTCCATTATTCAGAGTAAGCTATCAATAAAACCATATAATGTTCACCCGTATTTCGATTTTTTAGGTCCTTCATTACTCCTCTGATATACGCTACATTGAAAACCTGTTGGTGACCTTCGGCTGTTGTGTTTTCTATGGTCGGGTTGTTTGACACATTCCCCATTTCCATTCTCAATTTTATTACAGATCATATTGACTAAATATATGTTGTTCCTCTTGTAGTAGGCTTTAATGAGATTTAAAGTCATATGGAGTTAGGTCTGACGGTTCACATCAGTCCATTACATTATTAAAAATATCCATTTCAATTTTTCAAAATTGTCTATTACTTAATATTTAGGTCCTCCATAACCCTTTTAATTGTCATTAGGGCAGTCCCCGCACATCTATATTATCTATAAACATTTTGTTCCTCTATTTATAACCTTGCAAATGGTGTATAAAGTTTTCCTTAATTATAGGGGCTTATGGGTTGCAGAAGTTCATTTCATGATTTAAAATAAGCTATTTTATAATGTTCACCCGTATTTCGATTTTTTAAAGGTAGTTCTTTACTCCTCCAATATGCGTTGCGGAACATATTAACTATATACGTTCTGTTACTCTTTTAATAGGCTTTCGAATGAGGTAAAATGTTTTTTTGTAATTAGGATCTGAACTATCGAAGCAATCCATTGCATTATTAAAAATTGGCTTTTTTATTTTCACGCGCATTTTGGCATTTTGGTCCCCTGTAACCCTATTAAAACGTCATTGTGGTTTCTCTATCAGTAAACTATCTCATTGTCTATAAAGTTTTCCCTAATTAGGGCATGAGTTACTGCCTCTGAATAACGATACTATTACTGACGAGTCGTAGCAGTTCATTATATTATTAAAAAAGCTATTTCATAATGTTTATGTATATTTTGACATTAAGATCCTTTGTTACTCCTGTAATATGCGTTGCGGAACATATTAACTACATACATTTTGTTCCGCTATTAATAGGCTTTCTAATGAGGTATTATGTATATCTGTAATTAGGGGTTGAAGGATCACAGTAATCCATTCCATGCGTACATGTTATATCTAAAATAAGCTACAGTTGTATTTTTTAATGCTCGCATGTATTTCGATTTTTTGTCTTTCGTTACTCCCCCGCATTACATTTTAACTATACAGTTTTTGTTCCTCTATAATTAAGCTTTCGAATGAGGTTAAAGGTATTTCTTAAATTAGGGGCTGAAGGGTGGCAACAGATCATGACATTATTCATCCATGCTTTCATTCAAAATTCTTTCTTTTCACGCGTATTTTTGTCAATTAGATCCTCCGTAACCCTTCTAATGGTCATTGCGACAGCAATGAACTTTCAAATGGTCTCAACGTTTTCCTGAATTAAGGGATGAAATGTCGCAGCAGTTCATTCCATCATTTAAGAGAATTTAATCTATTACTTAATGTTAATGCGTATTTCGATATGAAGGTATCGTTACTCCTCTAATATGCGTTGTGGAACACAGTAACTATGTACCTTTTTTCCTCAATTAATAAACTTTTGAATAAGGTATATATAAAGTATATCTGTAATTAGGGACTGAAGTGTCGTTGCAGTCCATTCCATTACTTAAAATATCCATTCCATTATAATCAAAATTGGCCATTTCTTCCTTGTCTTGCGTGTTTTTTCCGTAACCCATGTAGCAATCATTGTGACACAATCGACATGGTTTATAATCAGTGGATAAATAACAGCAAATGTCAAGTGAAAATACATATTTAAAAATAACCTTAATCTTATATATGTCTTGGTTTTCAGGTCGTCCATACATTTAACCTTCACTTTTTATCTTGAAAACAGAAATACAAACTATATCATTATTCATTATACATCCCTTAACATTGAATTTTGACTACTGAAAAATTAATAATGGACATACATCAGTGCAATGCTTTCTGGTCTTAAATTGTCTGATCTAGCCAAAAAATCCTTGTTAAAAATTCTGCATGACCTCCTACGGCACCTATAAGTAGTTAAAGATTTGATTTTACTAAACAAATTATTTTAATTTATGACCTGCATGCACGTATCGCTTAGAAAACGGCCATATACCATAAAGTCAATATTAATCATCGATGTAATTTGCTCTATGGGATGTTTGAAATTTCAACGGAGGCAATTTTTTGGCATGACAAGCCAGCCTCTTAGCGATAAAAGAATATTTTGAAAGAACTTAGCATTTTGCTACCTTTTATTCTTCAGTTCGTTTTTAAAACCTCTTTGTTTCTCCAATTTGAAAAATAGAAAATAAAACTATATATCAAACGAAAACTGAATAAAGTGAGAAACAAGTTTCTTTCATTAGTGAAAAATACTGCTTCCTTACTTATTTCAGAGTTTGAACACTTGGTGCTTAGTTTCACTTCATTCGTAGTTGACAAAGATGGACAGATTCCATGTCGAAGGTCAGTGTCTCTCTCCGGGCGTCCAAGTTTTTCTCTACATGCCATGAAATAGCGAATAATGATAAAAGTGGCGTTAAAGACCAACAATGAACACACCAATCATTAGATATCCTTCGCGTTTCACAAACAGATCATAGTTTTGTTAAACATAAATATTATTATTTGAAATTGAATTTGACAATAGAAATTTCCTCGAATCGTTTAATGGTGAATCCGGATAACACTGTAATATGTACCGCTGGATATAAACGGGCTCAAACTTTAATAATTTTCAACAACTAGTGGAATAGATATTTTTAAAGCAAAACTATCTTAATGTTTTGTCAGCTACCTTTAGGAAAGCAATAAGTAATGAGAAGATATATAAGATTTCCAAGGATAAGGTTACATTTCTTACTCAAAGTCGACACCTAATAATGTAGAATATCTATTTCCAATAGAAAAGAGTAATTCTGAGAATAAATAAAGCAATCGCTATTCAAAAGGAGCATTCGCTAACTGAGAAGACATGTTTGGAGGGTTGAGATCTCGAAAAACATGTTAAACCCCGCCGCAATTTGCCTCTGTCCCAAGTCAGGGGTCTCTGGCCTCTATGAGTCTTTTATTCTTAGTTTCTTGTGTATAATTCGGAGTTTAGTATGACGTCCATTATCACTGAACTATATATAATATACATTTTGTTAAGGGACCGGCTAAAGGACACCTCCGTGTGTGGAAGTTTCTCGATACATTGAAGACCCATTGGTGGCCTTCGGCTGTTGTCTGCTCTATGGTCGGGTTGTTGTCGCTTTGACACATTCTCCATTTCCATTCTCAATTTTATGTCTTTGACTAGCAATACTTTGAACCACTGACAACGGTCTCTTTAACGATCCCATGCTCAAAAATGACAAAACTAGAACAAAGTATATTGTCCCTGCTAGCCTGAATAGTGTAGGTTTCAGCTCGAGAGTTCCCACTAAAGGCATTTGTTTTTTTAGATAAAAAGATTTGTGATACCCAGTCTACAAAATCAAACAAAAGTTCAAAATCTGACTCTCGTCTGTACTAATTGTTTCATTGGCAATTATACTACATTTTCTCATTATTATGTTGCTGCATAAATGTCTTTAAGGATGAAACTTCTGTTGGTGGTTACGGTTCGGAGATGGGCTATTCTGCCCTTGTCAGATTTCTCATACAAGTGTTTCTATATTAGTATTCTAGTTAGAAGAAAATAGCTTGCAGTTATCCGCTATCTCAAGAAGTTACACATTTGCATTAAATAACATGCGATGAAATAAACACTTGAAATGAGTGAAATTCTAAAGATGTCGTAGACATGTTGATTTATTAATTGATTAGGATAAGATATCTTGGTTTTCAGTTGATTGCATCCGTGTCGTTCTCTCACAAGTACAAATGAAGATCTCGATCATTGTTCTGTTTATTTCTGTGTCATTTTGTCTCTTGTGGAGGGTAATCACACCTGAAGATCTCGATCATTGTTCTGTTTATTTCTGTGTCATTTTGTCTCTTGTGGAGGGTAATCACACCACCTCGTCGTTTTATAAGTACAGAAAATCTTGGAAAGCTCATTTTTAATTGTTTTATTTTTTCTTTAATCGAATATTACAATCGTTACACCATTTTCCAAAGTCATGAATGCTTGGCGCCTTAAACATGATTTTACCCTGTCACATTATGTATATATATCTATATATATATATATGTGTCTGTTCTTATTTAGGAGCCTGTAAACCAGTGGTTGTCATTTATTGCTGTATATCATATTTGTTTTCCGTTCATTGTTTTAGTACATATGTCATTTTTTTTATTTGTCATTTTGGAGCCTTTTATAGTTGACTGTACGGCATGGGTTTTACTCATTGTTGAAGCCCGTGCGCACGTGGCGACCTAATGTAAATCTGTAAATTTCAGCGTCATTTGGTCTCTTGTAGAGTGTTGTCTCATTGGCAACCATACCATGTATTCATTTTTTTTAAATACCAGTTTATAGGTAGTCAATTGCACCAGAAAAAAAACTTAATATGGGGAATTCTATATGTGCATGTACCAAGTTAGTAGCCTGTAAAAATCTGTATTCTTGCATTTATTGCTATGTATCATAATATTTTTCCGCTGTTGTTGTACATAAGTTGTTTTATATTTGTCATTTTGCCATTTTGAGGCCTTTCATAGCTTACTATATGTGGTGTGGGTTTTGTTCATTTTTGAAGACCGTACGTTAACTAATAGTTGTATAATTTTTGTGCATTTGTTCTCTGACCATGTGGAGATTTGTCTCATTGGCAATCATACCAAATCTTCCTATATAAATATACTAGTTAAGCATGTTTTGTAAGGGAAACCCCGAACGATTACACGGTTAAATAACTGGTGAAAAACTTCATGGATTGTAGAGTTAAATTATCTCAGTGAAGTTAGATATGTCGATGTTAATCCAATTGCGTACCATATATCATTAATATAAGGGACCTATAATCATGATAATCAAACTTTAAATCGTGCCAGTAACATAGACGAAAAGTTCCAGTCAATGAACAGTACACTATGCGGACTGTGGCGACTGGGCCATGTACTCTGCGGCATAGAAATGAGATGTTCTAATATTATTTCAACTGCATACCAAATATTATGACTGAGCAGCTTTATATGGGTCCATCTTTGATTGACAGACATTCCATCACAACTTCAACATTGAAAGTATATATAATATATAAGCAAAAGTTTCAAAATCGACCATGCATTCATATAATATTCACGGATATGAGTTTTGCTAATGCTAATACATCTGCAAGTTTTTGTTAATTAGTATCGTCCTGAATTTCATGAAATATTGTCCAGTGGACGTGAAGCAAACAACTTATATCCATACATTGTTTTTGATATTTAGTCTATTATATCATAACGCAAGAAATCAAAACCATCCAATAGTCATTTTTTTCGGTTTAAATCTAAACGTCATTCTTGTGTTGGTAACAGTTTGACATTATTACATTGAAAAAAAAACCAACAGTTAATATTGTTTTATAAGTCTCACTATAGGTTATTAGAACAAAATGAGTATGGTTAGATTATTAAATGCATGTGTAAACCTAATATTATATGTAAAACTGAAGTTTCTTTTCAATTTCCTTCATTCTTTTTTAATGCATTAAATGTATGTGTATAGATAATTTGTCAAAGTTGTCCCATTCCTAGAACATGTACTATATTTTTCTATCTTTGAGTGGTTATCAGAAAATCCTAAAACCTTAGAACTTGTTGTTTTAGCATATGTTATTATCTGCATGCCATAACAGATTAATAGCTTTACTTTGCCTTTTTATAACTGAGAAAAAATCTCAACGGCTTAGATCATGCAGGACTGTATCTTACTGATGTAAAGCTTAAAAAAATACAAATCATAATACTAAATTACATCTCTTCGCACCTTTTGATAAAACTGTTGCATATAAATGTTTAACTCAATTGATATGTATTTACTTAGTCGTTGCTAATGATATAAGTTCGAGAACTTTAGACGGTGCATCATTGAACTGAATTGACCTGCGTAGGCGTAGGTACAATAAAGCTGTCATTTCACTTATCAAGCTTTTAACCACATAACGGTAACCAATTCATCATGCATGCTGATTTTGAGCACGCGTCTAATCGTTACAGTCCCTTTAACAAATACCGCTGTTATAAAAGACCTTTAATAGATAATCAGGAGCGTAGCTTACGTTGAGGCAACCGATGCAACTGCCTCAGTAAAAAACAAATCCTTCACTGTATTTTCTTTTAAATGATTATTGCAGCAAACTGGCTACTAAACAATAATGTAGCAACTTGTTATGTCTTGTTGGCGTGGTTATTGATTCATACCCTTTACGAATTATTCAAGACTTATGGGAACATTTGAATTAACTTTCCCTCCTCTACTTGGAAATACCCTTTACGGTAGTTTTCTGTAATTCAAGTTTGTCAGAGTAAAAGGAAATCGACAACAGATTTATTTTGTCCTACCCCATTGCAAGCGAAAACAGTGAGTAGAATAGATGAGGATGCAACTCACGAGTCACCCGATCAAATCACTTTACCATTGAATTAGGTCAATTAGTTTATTTTGTGTCAGAATAATTTCTAGTATATGAGGGCCTGGGTGAGGTTTTAAGAAAACAGAAAAATCGGTCCTGAAATTAATTTAAATTTGAAAGAATATGGATTTAAAATGGTGCTAACTTATAAAATAAAGGAAAATCAAATTATTGGCGACAATGATTAAAAAATAAATATTTGATAATCCCATTCTAAGCATTCAAACCCTCATTTATAACCGTTGACATGTTCCCCTACGACTATGTTCATTGACTTTGGTACTAAACAAAACAAAATATGCATTTACATTTATATATATATTATAGTGCACAGAAAATAATTTATATGTTGTGGTTCTGAAGTTTTATTCTCGCTATTTTAAATTCATAGTACGTTTTCACAAGCAGGGAATTTAAAATATTTAAAGGAATCACTAATTCCAGAGAAATATGTCTGTTAGTTAATACATAATGTCAGTTTGTATATATATAAAAAAAAATCAACCGAATGCTGTTCATTTATAATGAAGACTTCAGAATAAAGTAAATCTTAGTTATTCCCCGGTTGGCATGTTCATCGTGAATGAAAAAAAAAGTTAAAAATCATTCAATATGTAATTTCAAGACCTTCGAAGGAATACACCACCAAAACAAGTGCCGTGCTACACTTTACATATAGCATATGTTTTTCTCCTTGTTTATCCTGAAATTCGTTTGTTCAATCCAGCAGTCATTTTGTGGTGATTATCTATAATTCGTTGATTCGTGACCTACGACCAAACATATTATCATCACTAAACTTATTACAAATAAACCTTAATATTTGCGTTTTTTTTCTGTATTGAACATTTTGTACAGGTTTCTTCTATCCATCGAGCAAGGTCATGCTATCTTGTGATATGACGTGTGATGTACAGCCAACTATATTAGAGTGTACTACGGCTTGGAAATATATTGGGAGACATTAGGCATTTGAGCTGGCTTTCTGCTGGGAACAGTATGTCAATATACATATATATGTACATATGTTCCTGCTTTTTGTAACTGCTAGCAAGTCAGGAAACTGACTTTTCATTGGTTGTCTAATGTGATACCTTCACCGTCGTATTTTGTTATTTTTATAGCTTTGAGTATAGATAGTAAGGCATATAATAAACATTATTATGATGAAATAACATTGAACAGCAACTGTGCCCCCCCCCCCTGACCCCCTGCCTCGGTATGAACAGAAGGCAAGCTACGCCACTGGATATTTTCAGCTTCCTTTTTTTAATCATTAATTAGAATATTCATTCTTCCGACTTAGGTATCTTGTTATTTAAAAAGATGTCTTTGTTTTAGGTTGAATTTCTGTAATAAATAGGATTTTACCGAAAAGCACTAAACTTAAATATTTTGATATACGTAATTCCAGAAACATCTCTTATTATTTATTATATGGGATGTGATATGACTGTTGTTTCTCTATTACTATCTAATATTTGAGACCATTCAGGTAAATGGTATTTTTTTTCAATCAGATTTTCAATCGGTTTTGTCTTAAACTACTACATATAAATTCAACATATTTTTACTTAATATATAACATAAAAATATAAAATCAATTTACACTAGTACAAAAACTGTCTGTAATAAAAAAAAAAAAAAATCCTCTAGATCTAAATAATCGAGGTCCCGAATTTACAGAAATTTAAATCCCGACATCCCGAAATTAGAAAAAATAAATCTTGGATCCCGAAAGGGTCAATCCCGAAATCCCGAGCTTATAAACACCTGATCCCGACGTCCCTAAAAAGTCAAGCCCTCTCCCTCTGCCATGTAATTATCAAAATTTTCCGAGCTTAAAAACAGCCGATCCCGACGTCCCTAAAAAGTCCTGCCCTCTCCCTCTGCCATGTAATTATCAAAATTTTCGTGTTTATGCTGCACACAGCAGAATTTGTTTTCTTTCTTGATACTCAACCCAAACAACTCAGACTAAATGATCTCATTAAACATATTGCGGATAGCCATTTAATAAAAAATTAGTATAGAAACTAACTAACTAAAGTTTATTCAGTACAAAATCCAGCACAAAAGGATCATCGCTGAAACACTTGAGCACATATAAAAAAAAAATTAAAAAAACAAACAAACAAAAATCATGAAACTGTTATTTGAATTATAGAAAAAAGATATCAGTTTCCCTTTGTGATCCTTTATGTATCCAAACCAAAATTGTAAAACAAAACAACAGTTCTTTGATTTGCAAAGAACGACAATAAATTCTATGTTATCATTATTTGAACTGATGAAGGTTATACAAAAAAAAAAAAAAAAAAAAAGAAACATTTTCTCATTCGGCAATCCTTGGTAGAATCCGCTACTCTCCTTCCTAGATGAGGATAAAATCGTCCGAGTTGAGACGAAGACAAGTTTTAGAACTATGTAGATAAGAACATGACAATTGCCATTACATTTACAGTGCGTGCCTAGATCGTAAACGTCGCACAAAGTGCTATAATATATAGATACGATGATGTCTTAAAAACCTTTTTATTAGATTTTATGATGTAAAACGACAAATTCTATGCGTGGATTAAGTTTTTAGACACTATGAACGTTTTATTCGATTTTGATGAAAACAGAGTCTCTGATGAAAAGACAAAGTGTTTTTAGCTTTTACTGAGAGCCTTAGTCTATACTGTGACTGTGTTATAGTAGTCTCAGGTCTATATTGTGAAAGGCGAACTATTTTAGATTTTAATGCTGCAAGCTTGTTATTCTTTTTACCAGTGCGAACGTGAGCGTGAGTGAAGTAATTTATTTTACAACATTTATCTTTAAGAATGAACTATTTTACTATTTTACTACGTAAACATATATAATCCCCCTGTATATATGTCCGGTAACTAGCCTATTAAACGCAACTAAGAATACATACTACAAGCTATACGTGCAACTAGAAAGTGATCCTGTATATATTAGTGGAGGATATAGTGTACATATTATATTCCTACATTCGTGGTGGTGGGTTTTGTTCTACACGCCGTAACGGTGTGGTTGTCCTACAAAGGATGTGAAGATTTAAAAGAAGAAGTTTACCTTATCTCCCTTCCAGAACTATTTATAGGTGGCGCTGTATACAGCATGGATGCTGATTTGTTTTGTGCATACAGAGTATAGTTTCAGTAAATTACATCCACATGGCGCAAAATTATTTAGTAAAGTTGTTTGATTGCCACAGGGATGTTACATCATATCTCAAAAGGTTAGGACTGAAATGTGGGCAGAGACAGAACAGAACAGAACAGAACATATTTTGGGCTCGCGGGTCTAAAATTATTTGAATTTTTTTTTATTTATGAAATATAGGATTTCTCTATATTTTTCTATAAATGAACTTTATCTTATACTTAATAGAAAAATGAAAAAAAAAATGGGGTCACCGTTCATTTACGATCATTTACGCTCACAATCTGCCTTCGAAAGGAGCATACATCCTCATTGTTAATGTCCTTTTTTTCTGTTGAACTAATAGTAGAAATAGCGGCAATATCGAAATAAAAAAATAACTAAATTACAGAAATCGCTAAAATTTTACAATTATTTAGTCTATGTACAGCTTATTCGAAAACAATAAAAAAATATAGGTCACCGATGAGTTAAAAAAGATATTTCAATTTTTATGCCAAAAAATGGCATTTTTGCACCAAAGGGAGATAATTTGAAGCTTTTTCAATGGCATCTACATTTTAAAAGTCTGCTGGGGCCAACACGAATTGATTTTTTGGAATGATTTTTGTACCATATGATAAAGTAACAGCTACTTAAGGTAATCAATAAAATTTGTAATGAAAAATTAATGTTTAATTTTTTTCTGAAAATCTTATACCCGCGAGCCTCCTTAAGGGCCCACAAGGGGCATACAGAGCATACATGAATAAGGAAAAAGAACATTGATTTGCATAGATACATGGATACAAACAATTTTTTTACATACAGTTACAATACAATTACTAACTCATATTCACAAGATTTTACAGCTGAAATTCTGTCGGAAGGCAATATAATCGCTATGCGGATAATTTGGGCAGTTTTTGTTTAAAATTAATTATGTGGGTTTGTGGTCTAGTATTTAAGACCGATGGCTACAGTGCTAAAGGTCCCAGGTTCGATCTTGACTCGGGGCGCTGGAAATTCAGTACCATAAGTAGGGTGATTTTCATCCTCCCACACACATCTCGGGGACCTAGACCGGAATGGGTATCCAACCGTAGTCTAAAATCGGTCATCTTGTCAGTTCGTTAGGTATTTGTGTTTGAACTTACATAATGTAAGACATGGGGAAACTACGCATTGACGTCACTACAGCGTAGAAAAACAGTGTTGAATACGTTTTTTTCTGCACTTTTGAATAAAAAAACATTTCTTAAGGTATGTTTTCATACACCTTATCGCTAATCCTGGCTGACCCGGCCGCTTGAACTTTTGACGTCAACAACAATCACTTTTTCATTGTGGTGTCAGATATTTTGCTTTATGAAGTCAAAATTTTATGGGAACCTGTGTGATATCCAGTAATAGCAGACAAATAGCGATAAGGTGTATTGTTGTTCCCAATTATTGCTAAAAAATGCCAATTTTCTAATGCTCATTTCGATCCTGATTTCCTATTGTCTAAAAACATTCTAGAACTTCACAAAATACCACTTCCGGCATCCATTGCTTTGTGTACATTGTTAATGTTAATTATCACTGAACTAGTATATATGTAAGATTCAAAGCTATGTCCAGCCTCAAATCTATGTCCTTTCAGCAAATCTATGTCCTTTTTAATATTGCGTCATAGACGTTCCAAATATTCATCCTTTACTGTCTTTTTAGTAAATAAATATGTGCAGTTTCATTTTTGAAGGCGGCATACAATATTAACACATAAGTCATGTAAAGATTTTAACCACATACATGGAGAAATGACTTAATAAAAAAAGTCATAAGACCGTACTTTAAACAATATTATAAATACCAGCGAAATAATTTAGCCAGATTTACTTAACCATAAACTATATTTGAGCCCTTGCACACACATGGAGAACACATACCAACTTAATATTAAATTAAGGGAAATGACTTATATTATTGGAGGTTTCTCAACATCTTAGGAACGAACGAAAATTGCCCTAACTTAACGTTACTTGCCATAACAAGAAAAGAGGCAGAAATAATTTATTTAATAATATTGGACTATCGGCTGTGTTCTTCTTCCTTTTGAAATGTCTTTTATTTAAAAAAGAATATATATTATACATGCTGTATTTTTTAAGACCATTTAGCATGTTTAGAGTCGTAGACATATCATACTGACTTGATATATATCATATAATATACAATTTATGGTTCAATCAATGACAGTTGGAAATCTTATTTATTGAAAAATTTTGTGAAAGAATATAAAATATTTAGACCAAGGACATTTATAAAAATATGCACCTTTCAACAAGAATACACAAAACTATTACTTTAGGCCTTTTTTTTTTAATTAGTTGGTTTACGGATCCGCCGACCCGATTTTGTTTAAAAGTGAAATAAAATTAAAATTTTGATTTCGTGTTGTTTTTTATTCCGCCGACCCGATTTTTCGAGTGCTGTGAATAAAAAAATCCGAGGCGTTCCAAAACGTTTTGTCTGTGTCAATAAAGCGTTTGTAGTGAACGGCGTATTTTGAAAAGCTTCGAAATGACGCAGACGAATTCAAAAACCCAACGAGGGAGGACCATGGAGTCTGACGGCTTCATCTACTTTCAGTTGAATATTAACTTTGATGGTCAACGTACTGAGAGCACTTTTATCAAATGCAAACCTAAGCAAACAATCGGCGATGCCATATTCGACAATATGGCTGATGAAAATGTTGCCATTGTCAAGGTACAAACAGTTTCGCCACCAAACAAAACTAGGGCAGACACCCCTACCAGTACACCCGTAGAAGTGCTTGCGTCCTTTGGGGCAAAAATTATATTTGTTGATGTAAATGAAGGAGCACCTCCAGAAAAAAGTGCAAAGCTGAACATGGATGATAAATTTAATGCTTTTTCAATCCTACTCAAAGCACAGAAAAAATACGACGCATTGCCAACTCAAAGGTATATACATACAAATACATGGTTTTATAATATAGAATTTTAAAGAATGGTAATGTGGAATATGTCAATGAGACCTCAACCCAATGAACAAGAATGAAATATAAATCAGTAGACCCTTATACTTCAGGGCAGACTAAGGCAAACCCATGCTCTCCAATAGCTGATAAACAAATGTTTGACTTCAAATTAAAGTGTCAAGGTGTTTAAACTAAATTTAGCCTCTCTGACAAGACTCAAATTATTTCTTCTCTTGAAGACTCATATATTTTATATTTAATTCAACAAAAAAATACTGGTATACTAAAGGAGTCAGAATAATGTGTTTGGGTAAGGTAACATATCTTTGGGGGAACTGTTACCTTGTGAGCTACCACATTTAAATTCTGGCTCAGTGTGTCAGTTTAGCATTTCATTTCTCATTATCATATTCTCATCCTAATTATGCATCTGATTAGCCACTAGACATTAAACAACAATTGACCATCCATCCATCAAATGCAAAGCATATCAAGATAAGAGCTAAACTATTTCTCCTCCTCAACCCCTGTAATGTCATGAATGAACGGCATTTTTTTTTTTTTTTTTCCTCCAACTCAAATTTTTCAGAACAGTTATACGTGAACAAAAAAAAAATCTAAGATTGCTATTTTATTTTTATTTTTTTTACCTCCTCCGACCCTAACCTTTGACACTAGTTGTCCGTAAACCAACTAATTAAAAAAAAAAGGCCTTACGATTGGTCGAGTGCTCCTGTATATTTCTGTAACCTTTTCCTAAAAGATAATTTTCTTTTAAATAAATAGTGGTGTTCACGACATATTTATCCAAGATACTCTTGAGCATGTAAATGACGCTCATGCATACGCTCATGCGTATCAGCAAGTCGGACTACTTGGACCTAGTGCACCTTAAGACTATCCTGTTCGGTGCTTTATTTTAGGAGACAGTCTATACCCAAACAATCCTCCTTTATTCGTTCCATATTTATAAAGGATGTGTCGATATAATAAAAGAAAAATACTAAACTTGTGTCATATTAATCACTTTTCAATCCGTTATCAAACGCTAATTAATCTTGTCGTGAAATTCATGGAATACTTGCCACTGAACGTTTAACATCAAACAATCAATCAAATACAAACCAGACGCGCCAATTGTTTTTAACATTAACATTACATAACAATGATCTTTTAAAATGGATTAGGCAGATAAATGAAAAGCATATACGACATGTAAACAAACGAAACTCAACGTAAGAATATGTAACATTCAACAATAGAAAACAAATTGGAACACTAATGTTTACCCACAAAAATAAAATACAAGGTTGCAAAAAGACTTTGATGTTGAGAAACGTTTTATAAAACAAAAAACCTACAATGCCGAACTTATTAGATGGGCATAAATGTGCACATGGCGAAACAAACTGGAAAAAGGATTTAAAACATTACACAGATTTGAGGCCTTATCTTTTTTAACGGACATAGATTTGCAAATGACGTCACGATTGAAAATCGGACACAGATTTGAGGCTGAATCTTTTTTACGGACATAGATTAGCGATGGACGTCACAATGGGGCATAAATTTGAGAAACAGACACAGATTTGAGGTCGTACACAGACCTGAGGTTTACATATATATTTATTTAGCAGTCAGGGGACTTACTGAAATAAGTGATTTTTAAATCACTTATTTGAGTAGCAAATTCGAGGTTTTGTCACAAATTGGGATTTTGTAGTTTTTTCAAAATTTTAAACACATAGGTTTAAATAACATCTTTTAATTAGTAAAATTAAAAAATATGAACTTTTTGCTTCTTTTAAGTAGCAAGTTTTATGCCTTTGATGCTATCATTTACCTGAAAATTCTATTTTAGTTGAAAAAATACTATAATAATGGCTTTACATAATGAACTGATACTTTCTTAAAAGATTTTTCACAGCAGTGGGAGTATTTTTCCTGTGAAGTTCAAGGTTTCATCTTTCAGATTATGTAATAAAATTCTACTGTTCGCGATAAAAATTTCACTGTTCGGGGGTGTTGAAATTAGTGGGGGTTATTAAAAGAATGATACTTAAAGAAGTGATTTTTGGGAAGGAAATTAAGGTCTGATACTTAAACAAGTGATTTTTATTTCATTATCCTAGATTCAGTACAAGGTCATCACCTGAAATGACCTGGTCATCCTAGACAACACAGATGTTGGTTCTGATAAGTTTAGAAACATAATTAGTCCCTGGATCATTAGTATTCTATATTTAAAGCTACACTAATATTAAATCACTTCTTCTAGTGATTTATTTGTACTACTTAAATAGGTGATTATTAAAGAAAGACAACTCTAACTTCCAACCTTTATGGAAATAATGTTACTTGAATCAGTGATTTAGAAAATCACTTGTTTAAGTAAGTCCCCTGACTGTTTAGGGGACATCTGAAGGATGAGGGAATTTCTGGCTGCATTGAAGACCTCAATATGTGATACAAGGGGAAAATATTAATGAATTTAAAAAAATATTATAATCAAACGATTGTGTAATTACAATGAGTAGTTTTTATACGACCACAAAAATTTTAATTTTTCGTCGTATATTGCTATCACGTTGGCGTCGTCGTCGTCCGAATACTTTTAGTTTTCGCACTCTAACTTGAGTAAAAGTGAATAGAAATCGATGAAATTTTGACACAAGGTTTATGACCACAAAAGGAAGGTTGGGATTGATTTTGGGAGTTGAGGTCCCAACATTTTAGGAATTAGGGGCCAAAAAGGGCCCAAATAAGCATTTTCTTGGTTTTTCGCACAATAACTTTAGTATAAGTAAATAGAAATCAGTGAAATTTAAACACAAGGTTTATGACCACAAAAGGAAGGTTGGGATTGATTTTGGGAGTTGAGGTCCCAACAGTTTAGGAATTAGGGGCCAAAAAGGGGCCCAAATAAGCATTATTCTTGGTTTTCGCACCATAATTTACGTAAATAGAAATCTATGAAATTTAAACACAAGATTTATGACCATAAAAGGAAGGTTGGGTTTGATTTTGGGAGTTTTGGTCCCAACAGTTTTCTTTAGGAATAAGGGCCCAAAGGGTCCAAAATTGAACTTTGTTTGATTTCATCAAAAATTGAATAATTGGGGTTCTTTGATATGCTAAATCTAACTGTGTATGTAGATTCTTAATTTTTGGTCCCGTTTTCAAATTGGTCTACATTAAGGTCCAAAGGGTCAAAAATTAAACTTAGTTTGATTTTGACAAACATTGAATCCTTGGGGTTCTTTAATATGTTGAATCTAAAAATGTACATGTACTTAGATTTTTTATTATTGGCCCAGTTTTCAAGTTGGTCCAAATCAGGGTCCAAAATTAAACTTTTTTTGATTTCATCAAAAATTGAATAATTGGGGTTCTTTGATATGCCAAATCTAACTGTGTATGTAGATTCTTAATTTTTGGTCCCGTTTTCAAATTGGTCTACATTAAAGTTCACAGGGTCCAAAATTAAACTAAATTTGATTTTAACAAAAATTGAATTCTTATGCTTTTTTGATATGCTGAATCTAAACATGTACTTAGATTTTTGTTTATGGGCCCAGTTTTCAAGTTTGTTCAAATCAGGATCCAAAATTATTATATTAAGAATTGTGCAATAGCAAGAAATTTTCAATTGCACAGTATTCAGCAATAGCAAGAAATCTTCAATTGCACAGTATTGTGCAATAGCAAGAAATTTTCAATTGCTCAGTATTGCGCAATAGCAAGAAATCTTCAATTGCACAGTATTGTGCAATAGTAAATATTTTCAATTGCACAGTATTGCGCAATAGCCAGAAATATCTAATTGCACAATATTGTGCAATAGCAAGAAATTTTCAATTGATTGGAGTTATCTTTCTTTGTCCAGAATAGTAATTGAGTCAACTTAAATCATTGTTTTATACAATATACAATGTATATTCACTTTTACTACCAACTGATAAATTAAAACAATCTTTACCATTCACTGATAACAAGCACCTTTTGTTACATTTTAATATTTTATGATGTATTTAAATGAGTAGTTATTGTTGCAAACTCCATTAGAAATTTGAATTGAGATCAGTTTTGGAAAAAGGGAAAGGGGTGTGTGAAAAAAAGGGGGGGCGGGTTAAATTTTTCTCATTTGCTCAAAGGCAAAAACAAATTTTTAAGTTCATTAGACCACATTCATTCTGTGTCAGAAACCTATGCTGTGTCAACTATTTAATCACAATCCAAATTTAGAGCTGTATCCAGCTTGAATGTTGTGTCCATACTTGCCCCAACCGTCCAGGGTTCAACCTGTGCGGTCGTATAAAGCTGCGCCCTGCGGAGCATCTGGTTGAGTTATCAATTTTTAAAATTTTATTACCAATCAACATTATCCAGTCAGTCTTTTTAGGCAAAATTTTTAGAAAATGGGTGAGGGGTACAAAAAATGATTTTACCAGAAGCATGTACATCCCATATCTCTTTTTTCTTTTCAAATTTCTTAGATATGTATTTTCTCAATCATTTATAACAAAGAAGTTAAAAAAATATGCATTTTGTTCTTCAAACACACAAATTTACAAAATCGACAGCATGGTGAATTTGACTCAAAAAGCATCAAAATATGATAAAACTTTCTTATATTAATACCTACCTATGTATAGTAATTTTAATTTAAACTTATTCAGATTCAGTGGTGGATCCAGCCATTTTAAAGGGGGGGGGGGGGTCCCCAACACAGAGTAAAGGGTGGATTCTAACTATATGCTCCCATTCAAATGCATTGATCGGCCAAAAAAAAGGGGGGATTCCAACTTTCGGAACCCCCCCCCCCTCTGGATCCGCCACTGCAGATTGGTCCTCTTCATCTTAATTGAAAGTATGAACAATGATGAAAAAAAGTTTAATTGTGGATTTGGGTGTTTTTTTCATGATAATAGCCCAAAAATAGGTAAAAATTGATGAAAAATGGGAAAATCATGAAAATTTGGTACTTTAAAAGGGCTGTAGCTAAACATTGCTAAAAAAGAAGTGCACCACCATATGATTTATAATGTCTTTACAAGACTTATAAACCCAAAAATCACTCAGAGGTGTGCATCCTTAATTCAATTTAAATATTTTCATAATTTCATTTTATTTCAGCACAATTACACTGTAAGTGGTCAAGTAACATCAAGCCAAGTAAACGTGTGCAATAATCCAAATTTAATTGTACGACAGTCTCCTGATTCATACAGCACACCTGCAGGATCAAATGTATCTACTTTGAAGCAACTCACAGAGTCCCATTGCATAACAACTGAAGAATATGAAGTCAATTATCCTATGGTAAGTTATCAGAGAGTGTTGGCAGTTTCTTAAAACGTTGGAGATTTGTTTGCCTCACCTACTATAGTAGAGGGAATTATGTTTTCTGGATATTTGTTAATTTGTAATCTTTTTATCTATCTATAGTAGAACTTGTAAACATGAGAATTGTATTGAAAGCAAATGTCAAAATTAATGTTCGTCTTATATTTGTAGGTCAGACCCAGACGTGAATTTCTTGACCGTCATTGTACTTAAACAAGTAGGTGCATCATGGGAAGTGTTAACCAGAAAAGAGGTAAAAATTTCTCTGAATTCAGAAATTATTTCCATGATTTTATTAATGCCAAAACTGCACAGCACCAGGTTTCACAATAATTAAAGCTTTTATTCATATTTTCAGTAGTGATTTTATCTTTATTGCAATCAACATATTTAAGTACTGTAAACATAATAATAAATGAAGAAATTTATGTCAAGTTTTTATTATTCATGTTATTGTAAAAATGCTACCATATCAATTTTGACACTATAAAAACTTGCATTCTTAATTTCAACTGGTTTATGTGTAAATTGAAGGTCTGTAGTTATCTGAAGGATTACATTGGTAGCAGACAGTTGTATAATCAGAATGACCCTAGTATCGTGTTCTGTAAAAAAGATCCTCTGGGAAAAGTATTTGGAGTTGATAAGTTTACCTTCACAGAAGCAACGTAAGTATTTATCTATAATTGTATACATTATCACTGAACTAGTATACATATTTGTTTAGGGGACAGCTGAAGGACTCCTCAGGATGCTGGAGTTTCTCTTTGCATTGAAGACCCATTGGTGGCGTTCCACTGTTGTTGGCTCTATGGGCAAGTTGATGTCTCTTTGACACATTCCCCATTTCCATTCTCAATTTTATGTATATGTATATAATATGCATGTTCTGTACCATTGAGGCCACATTTAAAAGAATGTCTGTTTCCCCTCCCCCGGGTCTACTCTTTGTAAACAAACCAGGCAGACAGGTAAATTTTTTTTCCATGGTTTGACTTGTCCACTGGAGGCCACTTATCAGTTGTTAGTGCTCAATTTGAGTGTATTTATTTAGATTATCAATCCTTTTGCTTTCAAGCACTATTCAAAATATGCACATTTAGTGCATAAAACTAATGTAGCATTAAAGTGTATATTTACTTCTTTCTGATTTGACAGTTATTAAAGCTTTTATTAATAACATATTTTAAAGTACAGCTATTTTTAGAACCAGGCAGATCTTAAAAAAAGTGATTCATCCAATATTCCAATTCTCAGTTTTTTGTGTATAAATATCTTCACTACAGTATTAAAGATAAGAATATACAAAAAAAATCACCAACAAATAGTAATACAAATAAAAATAATGATATTAAATCACTAGTTGTTCCTATCATTCCTTTGTAAATTGCACACTATTGAATGATGCTTATTTGGATGAACAACTAAGAACCCAGTATAATTATACACCAAATTGAAGTTTTATAACTTTTCTATGTTTATCATGTAAACATGGTAAAAGTGTGTTTTTTTTTAATAAAAGTGTAGAAAAAGAAATTTAGTTTGCCTGAAATTATCTCCCTTTTCCCGTAAAATTATGGAGCTCTCTTACTTGAAAACCATAAAATGTCTATTGTTAATATTCCATATCAACAACTATGGAAGCAGACGTTGAGATGAGATGCAGTTTCTCATGCTTTAGTAATGTAAAATGTGATACATCAATCTTCTATCCCGCTGAAAACGCTGTGATTTTGTAAAAGGAATGCATTAAGGATATAAGAAATCACCTAATTTCTAACAAACTGGGAAAATTTACAAATTTAAATGAGGGACATTTAATTTGCTTTCGGGCTGGAATATTTTCTGTCATGGGAGAATATTTGGGGTGTCCGAACCACAGGTATTCTCTCGGTATGAAGTGGAGGAGGAGCAGCATATTATGTGGTCATCCTGACCACAAGGGTAAATCCAAGCCTGAATCCGACCGGGCAGTCACGCCTCAGATAAGCCACCACCTTTTGAGAACCAGAGGAGTTGTGCTTCCAATAGGATCAGGTAATCATCTCAAGTTTAAAGATAATTAGGAGGCTGTTTGATAACTTAATAAAACTTAAGAACCCAAGCCTTTAATTTGCAGTGTAGTACTGACAATTTTTATACGACCGCAAAATTTGAAAAAATTTTCGTCGTATATTGCTATCACGTTGGCGTCGTCGTCGTCGTCGTCGTCGTCCGAATACTTTTAGTTTTCGCACTCTAACTTTAGTAAAAGTGAATGGAAATCTATGAAATTTTAACACAAGGTTTATGACCACAAAAGGAAGGTTGGTATTGATTTTGGGAGTTTTGGTCCCAACATTTTAGGAATTAGGGGCCAAAAAGGGCCCAAATAAGCATTTTCTTGGTTTTCGCACTATAACTTTAGTTTAAGTTAATAGAAATCTATGAAATTTTGACACAAGGTTTATGACCACAAAAGAACGGTTGGGATTGATTTTGGGAGTTTAGGTTTCAACAGTTTAGGAATTAGGGGCCAAAAAAGGGCCCAAATAAGCATTATTCTTGGTTTTCGCACAATAACTTTAGTTTAAGTAAATAGAAATCAATGAAATTTAAACACAATGTTAATGACTACAAAAGGAAGGTTGGTATTGATTTTGGAGTTAACGTCCCAACAGTTTAGGAATTAGGGGCCAAAAAGGGACCCAAATAAGCATTTTTCTTGGTTTTCGCACCATAACGTTAGTATAAGTAAATAGAAATCTATGAAATTTAAACACAAGGTTTATGACCATAAAAGGAAGGTTGGTATTGATTTTGGGAGTTTTGGTCCCAACAGAATAAGGGGCCCAAAGGGTCCAAAATTAAACTTTGTTTGATTTCATCAAAATTGAATAATTGGGGTTCTTTGATATGCCGAATCTAACTGTCATGACTGTGTATGTAGATTCTTAACTTTTGGTCCCGTTTTCAAATTGGTCTACATTAAGGTCCAAAGGGTCCAAAATTAAACTTAGTTTGATTTTGACAAAAAATGAATCAGTTAGGTTCTTTGATATGCTGAATCTAAAAATGTACTTAGATTCTTGATTATTGGCCCAGTTTTCAAGTTGGTCCAAATCGGGGTCCAAAATTAAACTTTGTTTGATTTCATCAAAAATTGAATAAATGGGGTTCTTTGATATACCAAATCTAACTGTGTATGTAGATTCTTCATTTTTGGTCCTGTTTTCAAATTGGTCTACACTAAAGTCCAAAGGGTCCAAAATTAAACTTAGTCTGATTTCAACAAAAATTGAAATCTTGGGGTTCTTTGATATGCTGAATCCAAAAATGTACTTAGATTTTTTATTATGGGCCCAGTTTTCAAGTTGGTCCAAATCAGGATCTAAAATTATTATATTAAGTGTTGTGCAATAGCAAGTCTTTTCAATTGCACAGTATTGCGCAATGGCAAGAAATATCTAATTGCACAATATTGTGAAATAGCAAATTTTTTTTTAATTAGAGTTATCTTTCTTTGTCCAGAATAGTAAGCAAGAAATATCTAATTGCAAAATATTGTGCAATAGCAAGATTTTTTTTTAATTGGAGTTATCTTTCTTTGTCCAGAATCAACTTAAATCTTTGTTATATACAATATACAATGTATATTCACTTTTTACTACCAACTGATAAATTATAATAAATAACATTCAGTGATAACAAGCAGTTTTTTTTACATCTTAATATTTTATGATGTATTTAAATGAGTAGTTATTGTTGCAAACTCCATTAGAAATTTTAATTGAGATTAGTTTTGGAATAAGGGAAAGGGGGATGTGATTAAAAAAATTGGGTTCAATTTTTCTCATTTGAAATTTCATAAATAAAAAAGAAAATTTCTTCAAACATTTTTATGCCCCACCTACGATAGTAGAGGGGCATTATGTTTTCTGGTCTGTCCGTCCGTCCGTCCGTCTGTCCGTTCGTTCGTCCGTTCGTTCGTCCGTCCGTCTGTTCCGCTTCAGGTTAAAATTTTTGGTCAAGGTAGTTTTTGATGAAGTTTAAGTCCAATCGACTTCAAACTTAGTACACATGTCCCCTATGATATGATCTTTCTAATTTTAATGCCAAATTAGAGTTTTTACCCCAATTTCACGGTCCACTGAACATGGAAAATGATAGTGCGAGTGGGGCATTCGTGTACTGAGGACACATTCTTGTTTTGAGAGGATTAATATTCAACAGCATAGTGAATTGCTCTAAGAGAAAACAAAAATTTTAAGTTCATTAGAACACATTCATTCTGTGTCAGAAACCTATGCTGTGTCAACTATTTAATCACAATCCAAATTTAGAGCTGAATCCAGCTTGAATGTTGTGTCCATACTTGCCCCAACCGTTCAGGGTTCAACCTCTGCGGTCGTATAAAGCTACGCCCTGCGGAGCATCTGGTTTTAAAGAGTAATGTGGGACAAATGTGGGGGTAGAGTGAATTAATCTTAATTTTCAGTCTGAACTGTATCATGTCTGTTCGCCCTAATAACACATTTGCCCTGAGTCCGTTTTCTAGAAAATATTAATATTCAGGGCATCGAAGTTGAATAAACTTATTCAGATATTCAGGGGGGGGGGGGGGGGGGAGCTATGCTAAACATGTATTTTT
>NW_027269069.1:12500-15029 GCF_963676685.1 Mytilus edulis
AATTGAGCCTATCCAATGTGTTTAACCAGCCAACATGTTTAACCAACGTGTTTAACCAACATGTTTAACCAACGTGTTTAACCAACCAACCAACCAACCAATCAATCACTTAATGTATGTTTCCGTGTCATGCGTTTAATACGGGATGCAAGGTCTCTTGAGGTTTTTTTTTCCCTTGTTCTAAGTGACCCTATCAAACGTGTTTAATCAACCAACCAACAAACCAACCAACCAACCAATCAATCAACCAACTAATCAATCAATCAATATGTATGACTGTTTATTTATGACAGTTTATTGAAGGAACAAACTCTCAATTATTCAAGAAAATTTTTATTTTATTAATTGTTCTTACGTCTCTTCTGAAAAAAAATCCACATATTCTCTGAAACTACAAGTCCAATCGACCTGAAAATTTGCAGTCAGCAGGGGCATACATGTACTGAAGGTTCATAAAAAAACTTTTTGCAGATATCTCTCAAGACTTTTCCTAGAAAAAATAAATGGCAATGCCGTAAAAATCGCTTGCTAGGTCCGTAAATCTCAGTAAAAAACCTACAATAAAATGTCCGCTCCGAGATTGAAATACTAATCTGTGTTACAAACAGGTGCTGAAAAATGGACATTTTTCAAAAAATAATCATTAAATGTGTTTTTAAGTTATTTTAAGAAATTACATTGTGTACATTCCGTCTCTATACATGTTGTCTGTTCAACGTCCCCACCCTAAAAAGAAATAAAAAGACTAAGTTTTTCTTAATATAAACCCGCGTCACGTGATGTCTCCTCAATCTTGCGCGCGTCGCTGTATCTAAAATAAAAGAAAAAACTTTCCAAACTAAACATGAAACTTCTCCGGTAACATAATAATATAGACCTCAATACCAAAGCAAACAAACAAACAAATAAACAAATACCCCCCCCCCCCCCCTTTCCCCCCTTTTCCCAAATCAATCAATAAAAAAAAATCAATTATCCATTCATCAGAGGGGAAAGACTGCCTACACTGCTACTTTTGCATAGGTACTTTTTCTGTACAAAAAGTCTGTGGTACTGGAAAATTACTTTTAAAATATAGTACTTTTTTAGTACTTTAAATTTATTGTAATATTTAGGTACCTGTTTTTTACAGTACTTGATTTGTACTTAAAATTTAAGTACATATCAAGCCCTTCAAAAATAAAGGTACAAAATGAGTACCTAATATTTGAGGTACACATTTAGTACTACACAATTAAAGTACAAATTGAGTACTTAAAATTTGAAGTACAAATCAAGTACTGTAAAAAAAAAAAGTACTTAAATATTACAATAAATTTAAAGTACTAAAAAAGTACTATATTTTAAAAGTAATTTTCCAGTACTACAGACTTTTTGTACAGAAAAAGTACCTATGCAAAATTAGCAGTGCAGGGCCGTAAATCTCAGTGAAATCCTAAAATAAAATGTCCGCTCCTAGATTAAAATACTTATCTGTGTTACAAACTGGTGCTGAAAAAATGTACATTACAAGAAAATAATCATGCAACGCGTGTTTTAAAGTTACACTGGATCAATAAAATCCAAATCATGCACTGCTGGTGAACTGTGACCGAAATGTCAATTTCCTACAATGACAAAAGAAATTACATTGTGTACATTCCATCTCTATAGATGTTGTCTGTTCAACGTCCCCACCTGAAAAGAAATAAAAAGACTGAGTTTTCGTTATTATCAACCCCCCCGTCACGTGATGTCTCCTCAATCTGGCGCGCGCGCTGGACCTGAAATAAAATAAAAACTTTCCGAACTAAACATGAAACTTCCCCGAATAATATAGACCCCTTACAGAAACAAACAAACAGACAAACAAACAAACAAACAAACAAACACGCACATACACACACACATCACAATCAATCATGTTTCAAAAGGGGGGGGGGGGAGACCGTTTACAATTGCTTTTAAGAAGCAATTGATTTAAATTGTAAAACGGCAATTTTAACCATTCTGTTCCGTTTATATAAAAAAAAAATCCCTAGGACCCCCCCCTTTTTTTTAACCCCCCCCCCCCCCCCCCCCCCACCTACAAATGAATGTGTTTGATCAACCAATCAACGTGTTCAACCAACCAACCAACCAATAAATCAATCAATCAATCAATCAATCAGTGCATGTTTCCGTCTCATGTGTTTAATATGGAGTCCACGATCTCATTTGTTTCTTTCTCGCTTGTTTAAAGAAACACTATCCAACGTGTTTAAACAATCAACCAACCAACCAACGTGTTTAATCAACCAATCAACATGTTTAGCCAACCAACCAACCAATCAATCAATCAATCAGTGCATGTTTCCGTCTCATGTGTTTAATATGGAGTCCACGATCTCATTTGTTTCTTTCTCGCTTGTTTCAAGAAACACTTTCCAACGTGTTTAACCAACCAACCAACGTGTTTAATCAACCAATCAACATGTTTAGCCAACCAACCAACCAACCAACCTACCTACCAATCAGTCAGTGTATGTTTCCGTCTCATGTGTTTAATAT